>NC_134707.1:17244344-17419344 GCF_043290135.1 Rhipicephalus microplus
TTGATGATTTCGAAGCTGGCTATCCAGCTATGTGATTCGCCAAACTAATGGCGGCTAGCCAATAACAGCACATGGTGCATTCATGCGCAGAGTTGCGCTATGACGTAGAAAAAAAATGTACATTCAGCTCTTTCGACATAAACACGCATAACAGACTTGCCCCAGCACGTGCAAGTACGGTTTCATCTCCACTTGAAGCAGGCGAAGCGCAGCCTTTAGTAGGGTTAACATGAGCGCGTAGAAGCCCCCTTGTTTATTATTAAACTGTCGATTGATGAGGTTCAACGTCCCAAAAGCACGACATGCGGATGAGGTACGCTATAGCGGAGAGCTCCGGAAATTCTGACCACCTGGCGTTCTTTCACGTCCACCGAAATCAAGTGCACAGGTCTCAAGCATTCTGGCTTCAGGTGAAAATCCTGCCGCCGCGTCGTGGGATAATAAACGTGAACAGTGGAAGTGCCTGAGACAGGCTGGCCAACGTTTCGATAGGAGGACCTATCTTTGTCGAAGGAGCCTTGCCATTCTCAGCGTGTCATTTTAACCCCTTTAAAACTAACACGCCAAAGATGACAAGGTGCAAAGTGGAAGTGCCTGCGACAGGCTGGCTGACGTTTGCATAGGAGGACCTATCTTTGTCGAAGGATCCTTGCCATTCTTAGCGTGTCATTTTAACCCCTTTAAAACTAACACGCCAAAGATGACAAGGCGCCTTTGACAAAGATAGGTCTTCCAATCGAAACGTTGGCCAGCCTGTCTGTGGCACTTCCACAGTTCACCCTGATTTTCCCACTGCGTTTTTACATCTTTCGCCTCCCATCTTGAATTTTGATTGCCGCCACGCCAGTGATTTGATTCCGTGACCTACGGCTTAGCAGTCGACAACCATGGCTGCAATGGCACCATGACCGACAATGTTTCAGTCAGGAGGACAGAGGCTGTGTAATAGTGGCATTGGAAGTACTTCCCTAAACCTGCAATAGCGTACTTTCCCCCGTACACAATATCTTCTTGAACGTCGGCCATTAAAAAGCTAGCCGTAATAGTGCAATTCACTGCTCACAATTCATCTGCACCACACTAGCATGCATCGAGGATGCTTTTTATTAACGAGTTGCGATAATAAGAAAAATATGTTTTACTGTATTTGTGAGCCAGCTGGAACTGAATAAACTTTTTTGTACTTTTTGTATGCAAAATAATACGCACAAAATCGCACGAGATACTTTTATTTTCGCTGTTGCCCGCGCTGCTGCTGTTTTCCACGGATGCTATTGTGAAGCTCTTTCAGCAGTCCATTGGTTATCCTGTTCTAACCAATTTTCAGTGTACTACTCAATTTGTGTTTAGCACTCTTTTTTTTATGACCTTTTGAGTGTGACACATTACAACGTGCTCCTCCTTCAAGGATTTGAAGTGAGATAGGCAATAGTATTGAAAAAAAAGCACAAGTAAATAAATAGACAAACAAACGGCATTCTCACAACGGCTCTAAAACTGCAGCGAATAACCGCATATGAAGCTTTCCATTGCAGCTTCAGCGACATTGAAACACCGCCTGCCATTCACCTCGACGTCAGCTCCAATGTGAGCTCCTCTTTGGGTCCAACTTTGCTCATTAGGCCTAACATTGCTGTCCTTGCTTTCACGAACGCATAAAACATACGAAGAGATACGTTCGCAGTTACGAATTGTTAAATAAAGTTCGCGATGTCTCCAAATGCTGCAACCTCTCTTTTCCAGAGTCGGAAACAGGCGTGCCAAGAGTCGGCCAGGCGCGAAGCTCACGCGCGCTTTAATAATGCATTGTTTACAGCCTGCGCTAAGCCTACAAGCACTTTTGTGTGGATGCTCCCGACATGCTTGAGAAACAATGTGTTTCTTAAACAAGACCAAGACCACCTTCTCCCGCGCAATCGCCTTTCTTATGTGTGCTCTTTATAACAATGCGTTAGCTTCTGGCAAGATACACGCATCGTGAGAGGGAAGTTACTCGAGCCGTGGCTTCCCATCTAAGGGACGCCAACCCTTGTCGACAAAGCAATACTTCCAGCTTCCTCCCTCGAAATGGGGTTGTCGCTCCTGTCACCGAATGGCCACCGTATGGAGGCCGAAGTCATTAGCTGGGCCGAAAAGCTCGTGGCGAGCTACTGGCCACCACCCTTCGAAACACCGGCCCGCTAAGTGCAATGACCTTATTGTGCTATCAATAGAGTTGTTTCTCTCTCTCTTCGACGCCTGTGTCTTAATCCTTCAACGCAGTCTGTGATAAAAATCTAGCACGGTCTTCATCATGAATGTGTCTTGCAGGTTATTTTTCTTTAATTAGCATACGTATATTAACTCTAAATAACGAGAATTTTGTGTTCCAGATTTTTGCTTGCATGACGCGACCCTCGCACTAATGTATAATGCCAGAAGTTAAGCTATCTTAGGACGTAGAACATTGGGCACAATCCTTTTAATTTCGACAGCCCACACATCACGAAGCAACCACACATGTTTCACAGGCAGTGGGAGGCATGGCTTGCGGACGAGGACAGGCAGAGCCAAATAGCTTTGCTTGACCAGGTCCAGCGAGCCGCTCGTGCCAGCGGAGCCCTGGACTGAGGGCCCGACCAAACTGCCTGCATTTCAATTTTTTTTTTCTGAATAAAGTTTCTTCCTCGTCCTCCTCCTTTTAATTTGTCTCGTTGTTTTTCTTCTTGGGCGTAATGAAAAGTTACCCCTAACGTTACAATTGTGACCGCGTTGCGATCGAGCAAATACGGTGCGCTACTCAAGAAAGAATGTAAAAAAACTACGCAATAAAAAGTGACACAATGATAATCAAATCCAGTGGACAATAAAGCGAAGGACAGTATAGGGGGTCTTATTTATATTCCTCAAGAGGTAAATATTTCGTATTCTATATTGTGCTAATTATGACACAAACGTAAATATAGTGAACAGGATGAAGAAATTACTTTGAGTCGGCAGGAATCAAACCCACGACTTTTGAATGATGCCCCCGATGCTCCACGAATTGAACTAAAATATGGGAGGATCGTCCGAGATACTGGGTCTGTAAAACGAAGTTTAATTATAAAACACGCCGTATAGGGCAGGGCTGTGTGAGTTTTTGCCGCCCAAGACTTCTTAAAGGGGCCCTACAACACTGTTTGAGCACGGCCACAAAACGCTGCCGATCGCTAGTCGAGGCTCCTCAGACCACGCGAGCCAAAGAGTATAGCGCAGCAAGCGGTCTGAAGTTATGAATGAATTCTCAAATTCTGCTAAAAATATCTTTTCGTTATCTCGAAAAACGACGCTACTAGCCAAAACAGTTACTCGTCACAGCCATTAAATCAGACACTGGCCGAATAACAGATATAAACAAAAAAGAAAAGAAAAAAGAAGAGAAAAGAAAGAAAGAAAGAAAGAAAGAAAAGAAAGAAGGAAAGAAAGAAAGAAAGAAAGAAAGAAAGAAAGAAAGAAAGAAAGAAAGAAAGAAAGAAAGAAAGAAAGAAAGAAAGAAAGAAAGAAAGAAAGAAAGAAAGAAAGAAAGAAAGAAGAAAGAAAGACAAACAGCTGAGAATATATGAAGATGACGTCCAGAGCAGTCGAAGCAAATTTGTGGCCCGTAACTAACGCGCTAACTAGGGAGGCGTTAATCATCCGCGTTCGGTCGGTGAACACACTTCCGCACCCGAGTAGTCATTCGCAGCCTTTTTTAGCACGCTGGTGTCTGGAACATGCCTTGGAAGCATCTGCGTCAGCGTCATCTGATGGCCGACATCGTCTGCCCGCTACGGGCACTGCCCGCCTTAAACATAACAATATCCGGGGTTTCGAGTCCCAAGACCAAGGTGTGAATATGAGAGACGCCGTTGAGTAGGGTTCCGTGATAAGACATATGCTTGGGCTAGTTGGTGATTGGGAATCAACATATTTGCATAGCGCATGACTACTAGAAGTTACGACGTGGCTACAGAAGAAGAGACAAGGACAGAAGGAGCGCCCTTTCTGTCCTTGCCTCTTCTTCTGTAGTTACGTCGTAACTACTCGTAGTCATGCGCTGTGCAAATATGTGAAATATGTAAGGTAACGAAAATTTCGAATATTTGTGGTTCCTTAACGCGCACTCACAACGCACAGCATGCGGGTCTCTACCATTCTTCCCCCATCTAAATGCGACCGCTACTACAGGGATCGAAGCCGTGACCTTCGGTTCGGTTACCGAGTGCCATAAACACTGCAACACCGTGGTGGACCCGTCGCCTAAACATGGGGCACGTTCGGAGCATGATGATACTGTGTCCTACCAATCAGAAAACTACTTTTAAAAACTATCTACAATTTAGTCTTACAAACGTGAGGCCGTACGCGTCTAAACCTGTTTTTATTATTTTCAAATACCTTACAGACTGATCCGACACTGTTTAATGGGGCGCTATAACACCAACGCTGTATAATATAGTAAAAAAAAAGCTGACCGAGTTCTGTTCCCGCTAAGTCTGAGCGAACAGCGCAGTTTTTGAGTACCTGTGCATAGATCCTTTTGTATGCTACCTAAAAATAGCGTAAACAGTAACTATAGTGTGGCTAACTCTCACGTGATTCATAAACTTTTGTGATAGACTGTCCATCGTACGTGTGTTCTGCCGCTACTCTCACACGTAGGGTAGTGACATAGAAGCGGGGTGCCCAACCGCAGTGCGTTCTGTTAACGCCATCGTAACCACTATGTTAGTATGCCACTGCTTTAGGAGGCCATATGTCATTATAATCTTAGCAACTGCATTATACAAGCACGCTCACCTTTCGTTCGACCAGAAACACTTTTGTCCCATCGTTCTCCATCTGGAGTGGGCGCAATGCTCAAACCGTGAAGTGCGCCTTCGGTAGTTCCACCTCTTTGCTGGAGCGCCAGTCGGTAAAGAAACCAAACATTCTGGGTCCACAGTCGGAGGGTAAGTGCGCCCGTACAGTGGTCAACTCTCGTGTCTAGAACTACGGAGCGTTGCGTGCGGAACAGCTCGAGTGACATTTGCAGCCGCAAAGACGCTACGCCTTAGCATGCGCAGTGCCAGTAATTTGCCTGCCTTGCAGTTCTCACCCTTTTTTATCTCCGTGGCCACGATGACTGCATTGGCCGTCGAAAGCGCTCTGAATGATATAGTGAAAAAACAAAAAGTGAGCACAAAAAAAAGGGAAGTGAACTGTCCTCGCCGTGATGTTATACCAGGAAGTGAGAATACATTTAGAGTATAAAAGGTGACTATCCCGGCAGTTGCTGTTTTTTTTTTTTTCGGTGCTATAATATTGGCAGTGGTTCGACGGCCAAAGCAGTCATCACGACCGCGGAGGTAAAAAAGGTTGGAAACAATCAGGCAGGTGGATCGCTGGCACCACGCATGCTCAGATGCGGCGTATTTGCGACAGCAGCTGTCGCTCAGGCTGTATCACGAGCGATGCTCCGTCGTTATAGACACGAGAGTTGTTCACCTCTGTACTCGGCAAACGGCAGAACCCTAACAGGGGCAAAGACAAAAATTTCCTGAATTGGTGGCTGGGCTGGCTGATGTGGTTGGGTGTCATTTCGGGCTTTGCAGGCCACGGCGGAAGAAAAAATAGAGGAGAAGAGGGGAGCACGGGGCAGATGCCCCGCCCTATGGCTACGCCACCTAACGTGGATGAACCCAGCAGTCGATAGAAAGTATAACTAGGTATGTCAACTGGCAGTGACGCTTTCACAGAAGCTCACGTGCCAAGAAAGTGGCGACTAGCGGTTATCGGCGCCATCTACATATCCTGGGGACAACTAACAGCAGCCAAAACACGAAGAACAAAAATAATAGGTCAGTACGAAAAGCGGTAAGGACGCGAAGTTGTTCAATATGATTTGAAGAGACTTCTGTTCTACTTGCTTTCAATATTCATGAGAACTTCCTTTTTTTTCGTGTATTGAAGGCTCTCCGATATCCGCATGCGAGATAACAAGAAGACCCAAAAGGAGGATTTGATAAGCAGGCCTATTTTATTGTCTGAATATGGCACTTGGGTGTGCCAAAGTGCTTTGTATAATAACATGCATGGTTCAGCGGCATACCAAAATGACAATGCAACAGGTAAAAAACACCCTGTTGCCCCATCATTGACTGCTTCATATGTGGGGTTTAACATCCCAAAACCACCATGTGACTATGATAGACGCCGTAGTGGAGGGCTCCAGAAATTTTGACCACCTGGGGTTCTTCAACGTGCACCTAAATCTGAGCACACGGACCTACAACATTTCCGCCTCCGTCGGAAATGCAGCCGCCGCAGACGGAATTTGATCCCGCGACCTGTGGGTCAGGAGCCGAGTACCTTATCCACTAGACCACCGCGGTGGGGCCTGTTGCCCAATCACGTTGGAACCATCGTATAGGCACACCATGCTGTGAAATAGGCCTTTTTATAGACGTCCACTCCGCAGCGCATCGTTGCGTAGGCTGCCAGAATAAGCTTTTCGAAGGTCCACAGGAGGTTCTCTGCGGCGGTGTAGGGGTTACAGTGCTCATCTGTTAACTCAAAAGTCACGGGTTCGATTCTGGCCGTGGTTGTCGCATTATTTCAATCGAGGCGCAATGGTATATGCTCATGTACTGTGCCAGGTCAGTGCACGTTAAAGAACACCAAATGGTCGAAACTTCCAGCTCACTCCATAACAACGTCTCTCATAATGTCGTGGTTTTGGGACGTAAAGCACCACTTATTAATATTAAGGGCGACAGGAACCTGGCCATATGCCAGTGAAAGCAGCCAAAGAAACGGTTATCTACGGCTTCTCTAACATAGTTCAGCCTTGTGAGGTGTTATGAAGTGTTTAAATTAAAACACTGCACACTAAAGGTAAAGTTCATTAATATGAACAGGAAAAGCCGCAGTGAAGTGCACGCTAAAGAATTATTGAAAGATTTTGCATTTTAAAGTACATGATAGTGGAACAACGTTAATCTACAACAAGTGACTCAACAAGCGACAACATCAGCTTGACTACATCAGTAGTTAGGCGGCGGCAGCGGCGGCGGCGGCGGCGGCGGCGGCGGCTGCTGCTGCTGCTGCTGCTGCTGCTGCTGCTGCTGCTGCTGCTGCTGCTGCTGCTGCTGCTGCTGCTGCTGATGATGATGATGATGATGATGATGATGATGATGATGATGATGCTGATGATGATGATGATGATGATGATGATGATGATGATGATGATGATGATGATGATGATGATGATGATGATGACGACGACGACGACGACGACGACAAGTGAAGGAAAGCCACAATAACGCTGGTATAAGTAAATGAGAATTAACAAACAACGATGACAAAAAAAGAAATCTTGGGGATACTATCACTAGCGACTGTGAGGTAAACGTGAGAAAAGATAAGGGGACTAAAAGCATCTACCCCCCGCCCCCTGCTTATTTATGCAGTGTACGCGTGCATTTATACCAGTGAATGTCAGTCAGTGCCGCTAGCAGCCATGACGGCGAGCGTCACAATTATCTTACATTTACAGCCAATAACACTCCGTATACTTTACTTGGCATCAATATCTGTTTGTTCTCATAATACTGTGCGTAATACCAGAAAAAAAAAAGGTCTTGAACTTACCATTTCATTTTTACGTAGCCATGAGGTACTCCGATTTGTTCATTTTAAAAGGGTGTTTGTTCGAACCCCAGCGTCTGAGATTGTTACAATCGTCACCAGAAAGTCGTCGAGTAGGAGGCTATTCTTAACACCTCGTAAGCATAGATCGTTCTAACTCTCAAATTTGTTACTCTAAACGCGAATTCCGCTTTAAAGGCAACCACTTCACATTCCTCATTAAAACTGGTAAGGCACTGTCGGCGTCAGCGTCGTCAACACGAAATAATAGATAAAATTGTCTTGTGCGGACGTCACGTGCCATCATCGCGATTGCAGATATCACTAATATTATTTACGTCACTGTTGCCCTCCTGGTGATGTAGGCTGATCCCGGAGGTGCTCCAGGATTACATGAGAATGCATTGATTGATATGTGGGGTTCAACGTCCCAAAACCACCATATATATATATGAGAGACGTCGTAGTGGAGGGCTCCGGAAATTTCGACCACCTGGGGCTCTTTAACGTGCACCCATATGTGAGCACACGGGCCTACAGCATTTTCGCCTCCATCAAAAATGCAGCCGCCAATGCCGGCATTCGATCCCGCGACCTGCGGGTCAGGAGCCGAGTACTTTAGCCACAGGACTACCGTGGTGGGGTATGAGAGTACAGAAAGCGTAAGCAACACCTCTGATTTCGGAGCAGTGTAACACTCCCTTAAGTGAAAAAAAAAACATTCTTGGCGGAAAATAAGACAATCGACTTAGCATTGAAAGGAGATAGCGTATCCCTTGGAGTCAGTCGTTTTAGGCGAAAGCCTAAAGCACCATGTGTACATTTTATGATATGAGGTGTTACTGCTTTGTAGATTAAATACCTCGATTGACGTCGATTCGTTTCCACACTTCAAACCACAACGTGGTAATTTTGCATGCGTAGGCAATCGAATATATTGAACCGCGTCCACTTCGGCAACTGCTTAGTTGTTTCTCAGAAAGGCTAAGCGGAACTTTCCACTTGAACCAGATGTGCGCTGAATATTACTTACCCTATTTGCCCACATAATTAGAAATGTTTGGGTGTGTCTTCTAATTCAAACGTCGTGCAGTGTGATTATGCCCTGTGTTGGGCACTTCTTCCACGCAAGCTCCTAATAAAGCACCTAGAAGCAAGTCGCTGTTTTTGAGTCCCGAAAAGGAAAACTAATTTGGCTTCGGTTCATGCGTTGTCTGAAGAAAGTGTGAAAAAAAGCATGGAGGACAAACATCCTCTGTGTTCATTTAATATGGGTCGTTACAAGAACGCTAGCTCGTTACATGAACGACTTTTATTTTTAAAATAAATGTTCTAATCTCGCAGTCACGGTATTTATAACTGCCGCAGGGCCCTGGTTCTTCTACAGAGCGTAAAGTTAACCGGCAATCACTCTTCATTAAACTGCGTGTACGCCATGACTACTTACCACCTTATATGAAGAGAGTGCGAAATATCGTTATTCACAGAGCCTTAGCAACACCGCGTCGACAGCCCTGATTCTACCCAAACTGCTAAAGAGATAAGCCTCCTGAACATTGCCTCAAGCGAAGACGAACGACACAGCGTGAGATGTCACATATCCGTCGATC
This sequence comes from Rhipicephalus microplus, assembly GCF_043290135.1. Taxonomy (NCBI): domain Eukaryota; kingdom Metazoa; phylum Arthropoda; class Arachnida; order Ixodida; family Ixodidae; genus Rhipicephalus; species Rhipicephalus microplus. Next base: position 17,253,584 of record NC_134707.1, read on the forward strand.
ATTTGCAGTTCTCTGCTTGTGTTTGCAGTGCACACTTCTTCAGGGTGATTTCGAACGATGCTCTTCATACGTGGGAAACGAAGAAGTGCTTCACCGACTGTATTCGAGAAAAACGAACGTCGCAGTGGTGTCCTTCCAGTCTCACTGGGACGAAGAGGACCTAGCGTGGTCCCGAGCACTCAAGTACAGAAAGACGTTTTGGCATTTTCCCAACGACGGCCTGCGAAGTTTTCTGAAAGCCAGCGCGAGGGAAGGAATACAGACGCTGGTCGTGGTGCCAAGTCTGAAGATAGAACCGCACCACTTTCTGGAGTTAGTGAACAGCAGCTTTGCATACCACATCGCCGTCTACTGGGTCCTTGTACGCAATCACACCCTTATCAATGATGAAATGACGTTATACGAGACCATATCGCCTCCGGCCAAGATTTCTATCCTCGGCCGCTGTCAAGGTGGCGTAGGTAGCGCCCTCATCTACTCCGACCAATCACGGAGTCCAGTGCTTTTCGGTGCGTCAGAGCTGCTTGACCGTGGCTCACTGGTAGACGTAATGTGGAGACCCGGACAGCAGCAGTTCACTGGAGAAGACATTGTAGTTGCTTGTTTACGCTTTGTTATGTACAAGAAGTCTCCGAGAGAGAAGACAGCGAGATTGCAATCTCTGTGCAACGAAAGGCGCATCGTTAACCTGCGCCGTTTTTTGAAACACAAGAACGTTTCGCTCATATACGCCCACTACTTCAGCGTTAACAAAGCCGTGTCCTTCGTCATAGGCGGGAAGGTTGATATTCTTCCTAGCCGCACCAACCTTGACGACAAAATAGTGGACATCTTTTCCTTTGCCGACACGGACCTCCACCACGACACCTTCTACGCCCGTGCAAACGACACTCGTTCCGTCTCGGTGTTTGCCGTTCTGTCCCACTCTACATGGGGCTTAACTTTGACTGTCCTGTCCATGCTCACATGCACTCTTGTTTTGACCTTGCTTAACTCCGCAGACACCTTCAGGACTTTCCTGGAGAGCGCAGTGCGGGAGACTATATTTCTGATGGCATCACTTCTGGCCACCTCGACACCAGAACTTAGACATCACAGGTGCTTTTGGAGACGACGCGCCGTTTACGCTTGCTGGATGGCTACTATGCTGTCACTCTCCGTCTTCTTCCGAAGTAAGATGGCAGCTTTAGTCACAGCAACGAAACCTGCTGATCATCTGGACACCCTGGAAGAGCTGGAAGACGCTGTGGACGCTGGACGTGTCGCCCCAGTGGTTGCTGAAAGCACGTGGAATCATGCCAACCTAAAACGAGGAGCCGATCACCCTTACTCACTGCTACGAAAACTCAACGCAGTCTACGAACAGCACCCGCGAGGAGAGCTAGTCGTACCAACGCCGGCACACTGTATTCTTAGCGCTGGAAGACGCGACAGGGTCTGCTATTCTTACGTCCTTCCACGCTGTGCCGTCCGCGAGTTCGCCCCAGGAATACAGCCATTCCAGGAACCCATGACCACGATGCCGCACGACATTCCTCTTCGACGCGGATTCACGTACCTACCAGCCCTGCGGAAGCTGCTCTTTGAGGTCCGTGAAGGATCGTTGATAAGGGACGTCGACGTTTCTTGCAAAAGCAATCTTACAACATCCAATGAGCATAGCGTCGAGCTTGGGGAATTTATGAAGCATTACTTTCTTCTGCAGGTAGTTGCACTCGTAGTATTCGCAGTAGAATGTCTGGTAGGTCTGTACTTGAAGGTATGTCATGCACCTTATGAATAGAAGATGTCGTTTTGATTTCCTCTTGAGGGTCAGTAGTTAATATGTCTTCAAAACGTGCTAACCTTTTTTCTTGTCATAGTTTTGTCGCGCATTTTTGAAGCTCTGCCAAGGGACTGCGCTTGCTTAGAAAATAAGTGTGTCAATTATATTTGACATTACCGTAAACCATACCGCAGAAAATTCGCACCACCTTCACTGAAAACGTGGTATTTCTGCAGAAATGACAATCAAGATTAAGTTGTCGCATATGACTACATCTACGGCATCAGAGCTTGCTGCTATAAGGGCTGCTTTACAATATCTCGTTCAGGAACGTCCAGGAAAATGGGTCATATTCTGTGATTCGAAGGCAGCGCTTCAGAGTTTGCAGTCTGCCATGCCTTGGAGGAGCCATGACCAACTGGTACAAGAAATAAGACATTGCCATCATGAAGCTCTAACACGAGGGCATGATATTATATATCAATGGCTGCCTGGACATATCGGTATTACCGGAAATCAATTAGCCGATGATGCAGCCCACTCAGCCCATGAAGAAACCCGTGTAGTCCCGATTCCTCTATCAAGGAATGATGCAGCAAGACAACTTTACCTGCTGGCTCGAGATCTCACACGCACGTTCTGGTCGTCTACCAGCTTCCAAAGGTGTGAATTTTATTAACTGTATCCTTCGCTCAAGCTAAAGCTACCATCACAACTTTCCCGCTCCGATGCGACACTGTTATGCCACCTTTGGTTGGGTGTTGCATTCACAAAGGCGTACTCCTTTCGCATTGGTATGGCAGACACTCCTACATGTGACTACTGCGGAGATGAAGAGACCATCGAACACGTCCTGTGCAGCTGCGCTTGCTACGACACATAGCGATGCTAGCTACGGATGGTTTTGAATCGACTTGACCCCGGACCATTTTGTGTGCAGAAGATACTAGGACCTTGGGCATCTGCCTCAGTTGCGCAGAAAGCAACTAAAGCACTGCTACTTTACCTTAATTCAACAAACCTGAGCGACCGCCTGTAAACTTTGTGTGCTCCCCGAGTGTGCTCGTGATTGTGTGTACCTTCTCATCTTTCTGCAACCTCTTTTCTCCCCTTTATTCCTTCCCCAGTGCAGGGTAGCAAACCGGATGTGCGTCTGGTTAACCTCCCTGCCTTTCCTTGTATCTTTATCTCTCTCTATATATATATTGTCGTTTGTCTGGTTGATAAAACAAAATTCACGATTGCGGCCAACAAAAAGGTCGCATAGAAGTAACGCTACGAAATCTAATAAATCATATTATTCTTCAAATTCTGAATGAGGGCGGAGTGCACTAACAGCTATAGTCACCATCACTGAACCCCGTGATTATCCTAACTGTATTACCTGTAACGGCGACTTATGTTCCTTAGCTGCACCCAGGGAAGAAAACGGCTTCCCATTAAAAAATGAAGTGGTAGTCCTGCAAGAGCAGGCAAGTCTTGTGTATTTTTGAAAAGAAACTGTCTAAAAATACGCCCACCTTGTTCATATTAGCTTAACTCTTTCAATTCTACGCCCCATGAGTTACGTAGGTACTTCATTTTCTGCAACAAGCCAACCTTTATCAAGCGAACACCGTTTATTTATTTCGCTCCCTCTACAACCTATTTATGAAATTAGCAGATTTTATCGATACTTTCTGTAAGCTGCTCTCATTAGATGCCCCAGACATCACCACCTGCTCTGCAAGTTAGTCGGCAGCCGACGGTTCTGAATACACGCAACCGAAACATTCCCATGCAATACGCGACCTGGAATGGACCAATAATACTGAAAGCCAGCTTAAAATATCTATTTTCCCTGGACATATGTTGCCACATCCCCAAAAAGACCACGTTGTAAACACAATGTTTGCGGACATAGGATGATTTGAGTATTGTGATATGTAGGGTTATCGCGAATGCTACCAGATAGATGGCCCCAGGTGCTCGTGCTCTCACTCGCGAGTACACTGACGTAAGCCGCTTGTCCACAAAAAAAATTGTCCACGTGTCTGCGTGCTCCACTGCAAATGTCGTCGAATGACAATAGTTTGCTACCAAACTTCATCCGTGCGCAGCGTCGCTTTTTCAGCACAGCAAAAGAAGCCCTAAGAGGTTTATAATCACGTATTTACGTATTTTCTCGTGAAGTTAAACACCACATAATGGTTGTGTACTAACTTTGTGCATCAGGTGTGCGTAAACATTGCTTTTTCCTCGACTAGGTTCACATTTATGAGCACAGTCACAAGTTCAAGGACGCTAGGCATTCAGCGACAACTTAAACTTTGACCCATTCGCTAAGGCATTTTGTGGTAAAGACAGACAGACAGACAAAAATTGTAGGCACACATTTACGTGACAAGGTGAATTCTTCAAATGTGAAGTCCGCGGGGCGGCTTTAAGCTCTCCCATAGTAGAGTACCTAGTACTTTAAATGATTATTCGTTGCCCACTTTTTCTAAACAGACAAAATTTCTGCGCTGAAGTACGCCAAGAAAGATTGCTATTATTAAAAACACAAAATGCCAAACATGACGACGTGCGCTTATGCAATGATGCAATTCATGTTTGCTCTTCTTGTTCCCGCTTTCGATGTTCTTTTTAGAATCAAATCTATTTATTTTTTTTTTCTAGAACTGCGGTCGCTGGTCTCAGCGACGCGTGCGGCAGTATGAAGGTTTTCGCCTCATCGTACTTTGTCTACTCGTGAAAAGGGCGTTAGTTTCCACAACTATACTAAGGACCTCAAGCTGAAGAAATGGTGGATAAGCAAGCTTAGAATGGGAAAGCATATTAAGCCTTCAGCAGCACTTCACTGACAGTGACTTCCTCTATCCAACGTACGCACCACTCTTGTGTGAGGTTGTGAATGTTTTACAGCAAAAGCTGTCATGTGATCAGAACACAGGTACCGCGTGGCGCAATAGGATTAAGGACCAATGACGGACCAATGACCAATGGACCAATGACGCAATAGGATTAAGACTAAGGATTAAGATAGGATAGGATTAAGATCCGAGTTCACTGCGTGCTAGCCGCGTATTTCACCACTGAGCCCCGCCAGTGCTTGAAACTCAGTAAATAAGAACACCAATGACACAATAAAATTACAACCTCGTTCCGCTGCGTGCCAGCCCAGTATTGTAACACTGAGCGATACCAGTGCATGTAACTTGTTTCTAAACTAGCCTTAAGCAGGCTTGATGTCGGGAAAGGAATCACTATATTATGAGTAATAAAGCATTTTAGAACATCAAAAAAAAACAGCCAGGCGCCACACAATGTGAATTGCGTAAAGCATCAAATCCAATAGAAAACTTGTTCTCTATTACCTATTAACTTTGGCGCATACCCACTCCCGGCATATTTCTTCGTCGTCGTCAGCCACTGCATAGAAAGACTGCACAGAATTGCCATCATGTGTGCAGCGGATACCGCGCCTCTCCAAAGACTGACAAAGGGTGGCTTTGTGAATGCTACCCAATTCTTGGCCAGTCCCGCGGGGTGGGCGAGAGTAAAAAATTTAGGATCTACGTCTACATACAACACAAAATTTGTGATCACTTATGGCGCAGAGGGTGCCGGCAGTGTGCTTGTATCAATACCAACGAGTGGTTAGAAAAGGCTTTGAAAGGCCGCTCTTCGAGCTTTCGGTGTGTGTCGCGCGTTCCGCACAGGCCTGGCGTATTTTTCGAGGGTCTAGCCAGTGCTTTAAATACCTATTGCAGGCAGGCTATAAGTAGGCGACTTGCAACCAGGTGCGCTGCCATCCGCAAACCTGCCGAGAAGACCTCTAGAGAAGGAGCCGATGACGCATGTTTCGAATCAACTCGAAGGTAAGCGGCGTGCCTCGGGAGCGCAGATGAGCGGCGGAGGATGTCTCAGACAAACATATTCTGTCAAGTGCCTGAGAGAAGACATTGCAATAGAAGGGGACAAAAGCTCTGTTGCAATTCCTACGCGACACGGACTTGAAACAAGCGGCTGTAACAGCAATGTCACACACCGCGAAAGACAAGACTTCAGTGTGCGCGCGTGTGCTTCCGAATGTGCTGTGTTTATCTCTCTTCCCTCTCTGTTCTCTATCTTTCGTCTCCCCCATTCCCCTTTCATGCGCAGGGTAGCCAACCGGCTGCCTATAGACTGGTTAACCTCCCCGCCGTTCTTTTCTTTCTATTTTTCTTCCTTCCTTCTAGAGGTTTTCGTTTGACACAGTGCAGATACTTTTTAAAAGGAGGACAGATATATTTAATCTTTTCGTGCGTCGACTGGAATCAGCTTCCCTTTGCCATGCTGCGTTCTATGTCACGTTCCACATAGACATTGCATCGCCTTGCTTTGAACAAACAGCGAACATTCCCTACTTCGCTGTACTCGATCACGCCGGAGATGCTGCGTAACTCTTCAAATCTTCAAAAAGTATACAGAATAAGTCAAGTGTGTATCTATTGCGAGATATTGGTTCTTTATTCGCTTGGTACGACAAAAGCTAAGATGGCGACCAATGAAAAGCTCACTTCGAGGCAGTACTACGTAGTCGGACAAAGCATGTTATTCTTCAATTCCTAAATCACGGAGTGCCCTAACGCCTGCTCATTCTTACTGAACCCCACGATTATCTTGCTTTGCTTTAGCTGTCACCATGACGCATCTTTCTTCGCTACGTCCAGGAAGAAAAAAGTGGCTCTGTTGTAAAAAGTGAAGCGGTATTTCTGCAAGAGCCCACACGTCTCCTGTATTTAAATAACGTTTTGGGTTAAATAAACCCACCTTGTGCGAAATGTTTCAATTGTACGCCTCATGTATTGCCTCCGGAAAGCCCTTCTCTGTCCTTAGCCAACCTCCATCAGGTGAATACCGTTTATCTATTTCGTGCCCTCAGCGACTAATTTTGAAAATTAGCGGGCTGTATTGTTACTTCCTGTAGATGGTCCTCTTCAGATGCCCTAGACATTGCCACTTGCTCTGCATGTTAATCATATATAAACACTCGCCTATATAAATCACTCGCTTTTGGCGAGCATTCTTCTCGCCGGTAGAAGGATGAATAAATTTTGTGCAACCTCTTTTCTCCCCTTTATCCCTTCCCCAGTGCAGGGTAGCAAACCAGATGTGCGTCTGATTAACCTCCCTGCGTTTCCTTGTATCTTTATCTCTCTCTCTCTCTCTTGATGGATAGACAGATACTATATGAAGTGATGCCAAGTGTTATTAAGGTGTACGGCATTGAGGTCCCGTATATACTGCTTCAAAAAGTAAATATATAAACATGGTGTAAATATTTTGTATATATAAATAACAGCATGGTCACGTCTTTATGAGGGTAGAGGAGTTTGTGCGGAAGATTCGTGGTTACGTCTTCATATTACGGTACAGCAATTTGTACGCAGAATTCACGAGTTTTCTCGATCGTCTCCAAGGTAGTTCTTCAATCTTCATTCACTTTGACGTTATCGGGCGCTTTTTTGGCATTAAAGAGACAGCTTCAGATGTCCCTTCAAACGTGAAATGGCACCACGGCTATTTCTTTCCGTAATGTATAAAAATGTTTTTGATGGCGTTATATATCTTCGTTATGGATGTTTATTGCCAAAATTATTCTAACGTTTACTCCCCTAAGTACGTCATCGCGCTTTCAAATATAAGTCGATCCAGTAGGCCCTCGAAGATGACATGAGCTTCAGAGAAATCAAAACGACTTTGATCTCAGTGGCAATGTAAAATTCCCTTAGGTGCAACGATCTTCATCGGGGTAAAATCAAGACAACCGACTTAGAAAAGAAAGCAGATAGTGCTCTTTTTGGAGTCATGTACGACGAATGCAAAATGCCCCACATGTTTTTTGAAGGTATAAGGAGTTACTCTTTTCTGAATTCGAAACCTTGGTCGACGTCTCATGCTTTCCACTTTCTGAACCACATCGTGCCACTATTGGTTGTGTAGATCTCGAGAGTCGAATATATTGATCCACGTGCACTTGTGCAACTGTTGAGTTGCTTCTAAAAAGGCTAAGCAGAAATTTTCAGTTGATGGCGCTGATTAATTCCAGCCTTATTTGCCCGGGTAATGAAAAACATGTGGCTGTATCTTTTATTTAACTGTTGTGCAGAGTGGTTATGCCCTCTGTTGGACGCTTAATCCATGCACACCTTGAAGAAAGCACCCAGAAGCAAGTCACTGCTTTTATGTTCTCAAAAGACAGACTAATTGGGCTTCGCTTCATATGTTGCCTGACAAAAGCATAGATGACAAACATCCCCCGTTCTCATTTATTATGGGTCCTTACAGCAACGCTGGCTAATTACATAAACGGCAGTTTTTCATTTTTAAGAAATGCTTCAATCTTGCTATCGCGGCATCTACTACTACAGAGTGGCACCACGTTGCCACAACAACACAAAATCAAGTGGCAATCACTCTTCATTAAAGTGTGGTGACGCCATTATTACTTACTACCTTCTATGAAGACAGTGCTCAGTACTGTTCTTGACAGAGCCTTAGCAACACCACGTTGATAGCCCAGCCTCTACCCAAATTACGCAGCACATAGGAACCCTGAACATTGCATTGGGCAAAACGGATGACACAGTGTGAGATGTCACATATCCGTCGATCATTTGCAGTTCTCTGCTTCTGTTTTCAGTGCACACTTCTTCGGAGTAGTTTTGAAAGATGTACTCCGTACGTGAAAAACGAAGAAGTGCTTCACCGATTGTACTCGAGAGAAACAAACGTCGCAGTGGTGTCCTTCCAGTCTCACTGGGACGAAGAGGACCTAGCGTGGTCCAGAGTACTCAAGTATAAAACGACTTTTTGGCATTTTTCCAACGACGGCTTGCGTAGTTTTCTGAGAGTCAACGCGAGGGAAGGAATGCAGACATTGGCCATTGTGCCAAGCCTAAAGATAGACGCGGACCACTTTCTCAAGTTAGTGAGAAGCAACTTGTCGTACCACGTCGCCGTCTACTGGGTCCTTGTTCGAGACGATGCGGTGATCAATGACGAAATGGCATTGTTCGCGAAGATATCGCCTGCAGCCAAGGTTTCCATTATCGGTCGATGTAAACGCGGCGTAGGTAGCGCGCTCATCTACTCGGACCGGTCGCGAAATCCTGTGCCTTTCAGCGCGTCAGAGCTTCTCGACCGTGGCTCACTGGTAGATTTATTCTGGAGACCCGGACAGAAGGAATTCACAAGAGAAAGCCTCGTAGTTGTTTGTTTACACTTCGTTGTCAATGGGAATTCGTCGGGACATGGAATAGCACGAAGGCTATCTCTCTGCAACGAAAGACGCTTCATTTACCTGCGACGGTTCTTGAAACACAAGAACGTTTCGCTGGTATACACTCACCATGTGAGCGTTAAGAGCGCCACGACGTTCCTCGTAGGTGGGAAAGCTGACATTTTTCCAAGCCGGACACACCTTGGCGACGAAATCGTGGATGCTTTTTCCTTTGCCGACACGGACATCCATTACGATACTTTCTATGCTTTGGCAAATGACACCACTTCCGTCTCGATGTTCACTGTTTTGTCCTACTCTACCTGGGGCTTGGCCTTGACTCTCCTGTCCATGCTCACGTGCACCCTTGTTTTGACTTCGCTCAACTCAGCCGGAATCTCCAAGGCTTTTCTGCAGAGCGCAGCTAGAGAAAGTTTATTTCTGATGGCATCAATTCTGGCCACCTCGACACCCGAACCGTGGCATCGCCAGCATCCTTGGACACGGCGGCTCATTTACGTTTCCTGGATGGCCACTATATTGTCACTCTCCGTCTACATTCGCAGCCAGATGACAGCGTTGGTCACAGCGACGAAACCCGCCAATCATCTGGACACCCTGGATGAGCTAGAAGACGCTGTGGATGCTGGACGTGTCGCCCCAGTGGTCGCTGAAAGCACGTGGAATCATGCCAACCTGAAAGGGGGAGCCGATCACCCTTACTCGCTGCTACGAAAGCTCAGCGCAGTCTACAAACAGCACCAGGGAGAACAGCTAGTCGTACCAACGCCCACAGACTGTATTCTGGCGGCTGGGCGACGAGACAGGGTCTGCTATTTATATCTCCTTCCACGCTGCACTGTACAGAAGTTCTCCGCAGGAATACAGCCGTTCGAGCAACCCATGACAACAGTGCCGTACGGGATTCCTGTAAGACACGGGTTCGCCTACCTTCCGGCCCTAAGGAAGCTGCTCTTTGCGGTCCGTGAAGGATCCTTGATAAGAGACGAGAATTTTTCTTGCCAAACCCATTTCAGAGCATCCAATGAGCATAGAGCCGAGCTTGGAGAATTCGTGAAGCATTACGTTTTTCTGCAGCTGGTCGCAGTCGTAGTATTCGCAGCGGAATGTCTCATAGGCCTGTTCTTGAAGGTACGTTGTGGACCTTACGAACGTAATATTCCAGTTTGAGTTTTTAAGGGTAACAAGTAAATAGATCTTCAAATATTGCAGACATTACTGTTGTGTCACAGTTTCTTTGCACATTTTGTGAAGTTCCGAAAAAAGATGTGCTTTCACAGAATAGAATAAGTCACGTGTGTATGTCAGTTATTTTCAACATTACTGTAAAGTGCCGCAGTAGCACCCCCACCACTTTCACAGAAAATGTCATCATGCAAGATATGGGCGTTTTGTTCGGCCGATAGAGCAAAATTCAAGATGGCGGCAAATGAGAATCTAGCTTCGAAGCAGCGCTACGCAATGAAAGAAAGTATGGTACTTTTGAATTCCTAAATCATGTACCTCAGTAACGACAACCAATTGTCACTAATCTCAGCAATTATTCTGCTTGCACTACCTGTCACCACGGCTTATATTCTCTAGCTACAATTCAAAGAAAGGAAGAGAGCATGATGTATCAATCTTGAAGACTAGCCAAAAAATGAAACAGGAGCACGCTAGGAATTCACTCAAGTGCATCGAGGAGGAAGAAGTGGAGGGAGGTGTTTTCAAAATGTTTGCTTGTAAATGCTCCCGTTTAAGTTCTTTTAACGCGGCAGCGCAAAAAAGCTTGTTTCACAGAAATTGCCGCGTCTGAATAGGTGTTGGCGTCGGAGTCGGTGGTTGTAAGGAAAAAATTATGTTGTCTATGACCAACATTTTGAGAGAGATGCAAATGAAATAAATATATATACATTTTGGGTCCCTGTGAGTGTCAAGCCAAAGCCGCCTGCAAAGAATGCAGGTGCATTAGCGCAGAACTACCCAAATTTTGAAAGTAATTTGAAGAAAAAAGCAGCACTATTTCATTGTCATATAATGCAAAGAGTCTGTTTAACGGATCATAAATTGTGTCGCAGAAGCGTAGAATTAGATCAGACGTCAAAACATGTCAATTGAGCAATGCGTGGATGTTTCGAAAGCCCAGTTATTACAAAGTACTATGTCATATTTCTTCATCGACAGCCACAGAATCATCAGCAAAGTGAACATCTGCGTAGGTTGGCCTGTTGCTCCATGGCGGCGTAGCAGGTCCTTCACTTATTCGCAAAAGTAATAATTATGGCGCAGTGGCAACTTCCCAACGTTACTCTAATATGACCACTGTTACGTGCACATGTGTTTGTTCCCTTGCATCATGGCTGAGACATGCACCGAGACGTGAAGCAGATTAGCGGTCCAGAAGGCGATGTGCGCGAGTCCCGGTTAGGCGGTGGGACCTACCCTTGTAGGTGAAGCTGAAGCGGGCTTCAAAGTTTTTTGCCTTTTTTCCTGTAAGCTTCGGGACTTCATCTGTGTTCAATTTCTGGTAGAAAGAGTGTGTATCCAGTTGAAACTTGAGCTTCGATTGTTCTGAATAAACATCAGTTTCAAGTAGCACTCATCCCATCAGCTATTTCTTGTGCCCCATTTTAACGCGATAGCGTTAAAAGGCTTGTTTCGCAGAAATTCTGCTGTCGGCGCCAGTGTCGTTGGTTGTGAGTGAAATATCATCATCTTATGCATTACCGAAAAATCTAGAACGATGCAAATGAAATAAATGAATGATAAAAGAATCCTGGATTCCAGTGGAGAGCGAGCCAGGGTTGTTTGGGCTTAAGTGGAGATTGAACCCGGCGTGTTTTCGTGGCAAGCGGATGTTCTACCACACGGCCACACCTCTCCCTGTTAAATTATGAAAAGAACTTCCTTTTCTTGGAAATGCGGTGAAAGTAGGTTTCATGTTTCAAAAACACACGCGTCCTGTATACATGGTTCACAATGCATTATGACATAAGTAAAACATAGCAAAAGCATCAACGACATGACATGGTAAAAGCGTCACTTGCCGATGGTAGTCAGAATATGTAATTATCATAAAGGCTCTGCGGTTGAAAGCCAGCACCAGCTCACACGCTACTGTGCCTACTCCCTAAAGCCACGTATAGAGGGTGCATAGCCAATTCGAAAAGATTTCCTGCACTATGTTTTTGAAATACGCACTAGGCACATGATGTCACTATCACGTTCAACTCCTAAAAGTGAAGCTTTAGTTTCCCCGAATGTTTTTGTTCGCTCTTTAAGGTGAACTGTCCGCCTCAGTCCTTCTGTCACAAACTGTGCCTCCTTTTGCCAGCCTAACTTGGAACTGTTCAATAAAGAACATTTCAATCGCACCAAATGAAAGTATGCGGAGAAATTTGGTATTGCTCGGATCAGAGCTTCTGCTCCGCCACCAGTGCATAATTGCAATCAAAAGAAAAAATTACAAGCCCAGTAAAAGCGTACGACTAAGTGCACTTCCTGTATCTATTCAAGAGTGACGCCAAATGTATTGCTTTGCAGCAGTGTTTTTGTGCAATATATCTGTAGTATGTGGAATTAAATCGTTGGCGTACTCTTTAGCTCGCCGCATGCTAAGATGATATATTATGAGCCGCACGTGAATGCACGCTCTGCGCACGTTTAGTACAATTGTAACGGCGCACTACACGATGCAAAGAAGCGTGAACCCCGGAAAGCGTGGCTTTTGACTCGGATGACCTGCGACATGCCTTGACTGCCGCTAGGCCAATCTGTGATTTCAACCGGCGTTGCCATAGCACTATAAAATCTTGCTCTGGCTTGAGCTTTCGTATCGCGTGTGTTGCGAGTGTCAGGCATGATTTGCACATAATAAACACATGCTGTGTATGAGTGCCAGAGCGGGGTTCCAGCGTTATCATGACGATGTCTTACGGCACACGTTTTACCTTGCCACAGCCAAGGTATGCCACAGTTGAACTTTGTCGAAAGCAACGCCTTCTCCTGTTCCCGTTTGCTTCTATCACAATAATATGATGATGATATGTGGGGTTTAACGTTCCGAAACCACCATGAATATGAGAGACGCCACAGTGGAGGGCTCCGGAAATTTTGACCACCTGGGGTTCTTTAACGTGCACCCAAATCTGAGCACACGGGCCTACACTACTTCCGCCTCCATCGTAAATGCAGCCGCCGCAGCCGGGATTTGATACCGCGACCTAGAGGTCAGCAGCAGAGTACCTTAGCCACTATACCACCGTGGTGGGGCCATCGCAATTGTATATACCTGATGAAGCTGTTTCCACAGTCGGCAATTCATCTGTTGTAGACATTCCGGACCGTCGACGTAGGTCTTCTCAACGTTTGACGGGAAAGTAGCACCAAGTTCCAGCAGTGCAAGAATGCGAAACTTTTATACAGTCGGACTCGGGTTGTCAAGTTTCGCATTTGGTTTGTGGAGCGTCTATTCACCTGGCAGTTCAGGATGTTACTTCGCCGCGCTTGCCAAAAATGGCGCGATGCGCATTTTAAATGTAACAGCACATACTGAGCTCGGTGTGTCGTGATGTAAAGATATTCGAACAAGTGACCTGCACCGACGTCATTCAAGTCATGATGTCGTAATACCATCTCAGTAGAGAGTTGAGTTCGTGACGTCATGAGTAGGTACTACGTAAAATCTAAATGAGACTTTTCTGGAGTGGTCACCTGCACTGTTTCGGACGCTTACATCGTCTGTGCGCGCAACCTCGCATGAGCTAAAAGCTTTCTTTTATGCTTGAATTATGAGGTGAAATACCAAACAAAATATTTCATCATTCGCCCAAAGAATGTTGCGGACCATTAACAGAAAGCCAACAAGGCTTGAAGATTGAAGAGGTCCATGGCCCCTATTTTGGAGGCACTGACGAAACATATGACAGATTTGAAAAGCTTTGAAAATTTTGAAAGGCTGATGGCCACACAATGATCGCACTAAAACTTAGCATGTGTTGTGACTACGACTAGAATCATTACGATGTCGTTCTGTCTGTAATTTTGCAAAAAAAAGCACTGGTGGCTCAAACAACCACTCTTATTATGTGTCATCCAGACCGTACAGCACTGTATGATTCAAATCGGACACTCGGGCCACGTGGCCGCCGTAAAGCCTCTAGGCCGCCGGTACATGCAGCGCCACTCGAGGGTGCTGGTGGAACCAAGGTGTTGCATTGCGGAATGGAGCGAGTGAGAGAACATCCACGCGGTAGAATGACTCCTTCTGGTCGCCAACGAGCCCGCCTGCAGTTCACCCCACTGTCATCGTGGCGCGTTGAGGCTCGCACCTTTTCGTGTGCCGAACGAAATTGTTTGCTAGTACGCGCACCTCCTATAGTGCGTTGCCAGCACAAGAAGATCCGGTGAGGCACGCTTTGGCGACGCGGCACAGATGCTGTGCAAGACACCCAAATCATCTAAGCGATCCCTTTTGTTTTGGTTGACGCCAAACCAGTCGATTCTAGTGACGCTATGTATACTGAGCGCGTCTAACTTGCGTAAAGGAAGCAGGAAGAACGCAAACGTTAGTTCACTTTACCGTGATTTGCCACTACGATTGCTAACCGTGATGATAGCGGGTCCTGCACTTCAATGCTGGCAAAAGGTAGTGCTTACGTGCACGTTTAAAAGTGTAATCTCAGATAAATCTTGTGTCTTACTTGCCCGTGAAGGGGCACGTTTCAAAGGGGCGTTTTTTTTTATTGTTGAGAACGGAGCAGGCGTCTGTTGAACAATCCGACAACCACAACATATTTTGCTCTCTCCACTATAGAAGAGGTGCCCTTTGGCAAGCCATTTCAATCGGCATACGAAAGCGACTGCGTCTAGTGGGCATGATGCAAGAGTGCTAACGCGCTGGCCACGGTATAAAACCCAAGCCAGCAGGTGTGATAGAGGCGAAACTTGTTGAGCCCAGCGTACTTATCTTAAAGTTCACGTAAAGCACCCCACGTGGTCGAAATTTTGCGTAGCCCTTTCACTACAGCGTCTATCATGTGACACCGCAGTTCCCTGATGGTGAACACCAAGATTTGTTATTGATAATATTAACAGCATTGAAAACATGCTTGCCTTTCATTCGGTTGAGAACACCTTTGCCCCGAAGTTTTGCTTCTGGAATTGATGCCACTCTCAACCCACGTAGTGCGCCTTCGGTAGTTTCGTTGCATTGCTGAAACACTGGTCAGGACGGAAAAGAAGCATTTCGGAACGAAAGTACAGGAAGATGCGTGCACGTGCACGAAAAATGGTGAAAGTGCAGATCAACTAAGCGCCCACCGGAGCTATAACAAGTTATACGTCAACTGGCAGTGAAGCATTTATAACAGCCTATGTGTCAAGAACGTGTCAATAGATCGAGGAATGCTAGAAACTTCCTTTCTATAACGAGAGGGTGATGTGTGTAACAGAAGGTTCGACAAAAAAAAACGTCTTCTTTTTATACTGGTTTAATGACATCGTTCACGTAGCATTAATGAACTGTTATATAAAGAAACGTAAGTTTTGTAGTCTTTACGCCGGCATATGTTCTTACTTTGCCCACTGTTTATTTCGCCCTCTCTCGCTTTTCTTCTGTGGCCAATACTCTAATTGTACCTTACCTATTTATGAGTTGAGTTTGAGTTTGAGTTTAGTTTATTTACCACGCACAGGTGTACAGTAAGTGGCTGAGACAGAGGAAAAAAAACTGTATAAAACAGCTTCACAAAGCCCCATATCCCCATGGCAACTGTGGCAACAAAAACGGCAAAATCAAATTAAAGACAGGACAGTTTCAACCAGCAATGCATACGCTTTGCATCAGAACAAAAAAATTAAACAAACTATACTAACCGAAAAACGCACATGCTATACATCGAAAGAAGTAATCAAACAAAAAATAAAAGTACACACAAATCAATAAAGCATATTTAAAATAAAAATATTAGAGAGCTCACGAACATTTCATAATTATTTCCTCATTTATTTAGAAAATAATTTTATTTATTTAATTTAATTTATTTATGATTGAATTTATTTTTTATTTATTTTTGCGCGGTCTCGGCACATGCCAATATTCTGAGTGTCGGTTTAGGCGGGTTGAAGGATTTAATTGCAAGTTAGCTAAACTACGTATATAACCACGACTTTTTATGGTATCAGATCTAAAAGAGACTGCTAAAGAATATTCGTAGAGCAGGTTTAATTTGATTATTTTGTATTTAGCAAATAATTGTGAAGTATGGGCATTAAAAGGAAGGTTAGCAACAGATCGTGGCGCCTTTTTTTGTAAGATAATAAGATTACTAATAGATTGCTTTGTTCCATTACCCCAAATTAGGTTGCAGTAACTCAGATGTGATGTAAAGAGCGCATTAAATATCAGAAGTTTTTGAGGAACTGGCAATAAACCCTGACATTTTCTCAAGACACCCAAGACTTTGCAAAGCTTATTGTATAAAAATTCCGTGTGATAATCCCATTTCATGTGTTCATGGAAAACAACGCCCATAGACTTCACGGTGGAAGAAAATTCGATTATGCTGCTATTTAACATGAGATTGTAGGATTCAGTGGTTTCATTGAGGGGAGATTTGGCACGAAAAAGAACAGCTTTTGTTTTTAGACAATCTATAAGTAAAGAATTTTCAGGGGTCCAGCTGTATATCTTTTGTGACGTTGAGTTAGCAGTATTTACTAGATGACTAACATTCGTACCTGAAAAAAATAAGCTCGTATCGTCTGTGTAAATTACGTATTGGGCTGAAGGGTCAATATGTACAATATCGTTTATAAATATAATGAACAAAAGGGGAGCCAATATGCTGCCTTAGGGAACACCATCTTTAACAGTTTGCACGGACGAAATTTCCCTGTTTATAGATACACACTGGTGTCTGTCTGTTAGGTAGCTTTCGATCAGATTTAAGGCTACACCACGAATTCCATAACACTGCAGTTTTCCTAATAATGTGTCTTGGAATAATAATTATATCTTGGACGTATCCGGCTTTCTATTGTGGTCTCAAGAACATAAGGCTGCACCTGTACGTTCGTGCCCAAACGCACAGCTGGGTGGATATCTCCACATTAAATCAGAACAAGCTGCATGCTCTATGTCCTAAGCTTTCCCGTAGCATACGCATTGTTCTTTTTCTTTACTGAATATCGCTTTGTGCCTATGCGCTCAAAGGCAACCCGAACTCATTTCAAACAATAAATCGCTTCCTCTATAATTGTCCAGAGATGCTTCCCTCTTGATACCCCTTTTCACACTTAAGTAGCCACACAGTGCTAATCAGCGCCATCTATGTATCGCGGTGGCAACAAATAGCAGCAAAAACACAAAGAACAAAATGTTGTTAAAAACGCAAGCTCTAACGAGGCGAAGTGATGTGAAAATTTAAGGACACTATGTAAATTACAAATTGTGTTTGGCAAAAGCATATGGCCATACGACTGACTAAGCCATGACTTTTTTTTTTATACTCCTGAACTGAAAACCCACAATGCAAACACACGAGAGGCCCCACATACAAAAGACATCGCATATACGAGCACTGACTATAAGCCTCTTGATTATTTCCCTTGTCGATGCATATATAAGTCCAAGACAGCTTTACCGCACGTGCGTACACAACTAAACTTTTAAACAGGTGAAACCACGGTGATGTGACATCAGATATTAAATATTCGAAACAAGAAAGAGTATTCATATTAGCTCTGGGACAAAAAGGTATCCCTAAATCTGAAGAAACGGAGAAACCAGCTAAAGGACACGTTCACAAAAGGAGAAAACGACAAACACACGCTGTAATTTCGAACAAGGCTTAAAGAAACCAAAACACGAAGTTCACAGGAAAACCAATCGCGCATGCGTCGTACAAAACAAAAAACACGTGTTGCACTAGAGAAAAGAATGAACATCAGTACCCACATTTTTCTAAATAAGCAATCTCTTTTTTTGACACTGACAGTGAAGGCACACAAATGCATTTTTTGAGCCATGTTGCCAAATATGATGCGCTTCAATCACATCAAGTTCATATTGCATAGTTCCTTTGCCTATTATTTGCATACTTTTCAGATCAGGAGAACAACCGGGATCACAAGAAAGGTACGCAAATAATAGGTAAAGGAACTACGCAATGCGAACGTGAAGTGATTGAAGCGTATTATATTTGGCAACATGGCTAAAAAATGCATTAGTGTACCATTCCTGCCACTCTAAAAGAAAGAGATTACTTATTTTAAAAAAATGGCAGCATATCCACGAAGTGAATGATGGAGAGTGGGGCGAAGAATTCGTCCGTCCATTCGTTCTTGCTTCCGTCCGTCCATGCGTCCGTCAGTGTGCCCGTCCATGCGTCCACCAGCCCGTCCGTGCGTGCGTCTGTTCGTGCGTCCGTCCCTGCGTCCGTTCATGCGTCCATCCATGCATCTGTCTATGTGTCCGTTCGTCCATCTATTCAACACTCCAAGTACCACCATCTCGCATCTTTTCATCATATATTCCCCATATAGAAGCACCGCCATCCAGCGGACATTCCAAGGACTAAACGAGGGGTGGCACACGCACACTTTTTTACGGCTTGCGCTTCGGGTCCACTTCCCACCTTTAACCACCTCGAGTTCATGGTATATACTAGTTCACTGTATTCATGGCACTGCGGCCGAACGCTTGCTAAACCTTTCGAAAACCAAGGAGGTTACGCCCAGCGAGTATGACGTAGCAAACTTTTTCAGTAGTCAGATAGTGCTCAATGTACATGCCAATGGCTGCTAATGAGAAATGAGAGGCGGAGAATTCGGCTTTTACTTTCTTACGGCTTGCGCTTCGTATCTACTTCCCATTTTTAACCACCTCGAGTTCATTCATGGTATATACAAGTTCATTGTATTCATGGCACTGCGGCTCAACGCTCGCTAAACCTTTCTAAAGCTAAGGAGGTTACACCCAGCGAGTATAACGTAGCAACCCTTTCTTGTCAGATAGTGCTCAATGTACATGCCAATGGCTGCTAAGGGTGATCGCAGCCTGCGCGTTAACTAAAAGCCGAATGCTCCTGTCTCTCATTCCCCATTAGCAGCCATTGACATGTACATTGAGCACTATTTTTTTATTGTTCAACAACGCACAGAAGTCTCTCACCGGCACCACCTTGGAGGTCAAAATGTTATACTTGTTACATACTACGGGAGACGAACGGGTGCCGCTATAAAGAGCTTCGCCCCTAAAATTGAGTACTGATGTTCATTCTCTTTTCTGGTGCATCATGTGTTTGTTTACTTTTTGTACGACGCATGCGCGATTGGTTTTCCTGCGTAGTTTATGTGTTTTGGTTTCATTAAACCTTGTTGCAAGTTCCAGCGTGTGCGTGTCGTCTTTTCCTCTTGTGAACGTGTCCTTAAGCTGGTTTCCCTGTTTCTTCAAGTATGTACCAACAGGCCCAGCTATAGATTCTCCTGCTGAATCTGAGGTGGTGTATTTTCATATAATGGAAACCTAAAGCCAGCCGTGCATGCCAATTGTGGCTCCTGCCTAAGATTGACATGCGTTCAAAACGCGTGTCACAACTGCTGCGAAAGTTAACATGGGTCACAAGATTGGCTCCTTTATCAGCATTCTTGTTAACCTTTTGTGGGTGTTCCCCGAGCTGCTCGTTGACGCATCTTCCTGTTGGGCCGATGCAGGTCTTGCCACATGAAAGCGCGATGGTATAAACCACGCCGATGGCACACGGGACCTAAAATACACCGAGTCAGATTAACATGCTCCTCTTCCCACACCACGGGTGCAGGATCTTATCTTGTAAAGCTTTCGTATCAACTTTATGTAGATGAGAAGTTATCAGCGAAAGCTTTCAACTTAGGAAGGAATAAGTGACGGCTAGGGAAGTTGCGCAGACTTGAAGAAAAACGAGAAGGAAGGCAAAAAACAGCACATCAAACTGTGCTTTTTCTGTCTCTCTTCTCGTTTTCCTTTATGTTTGCGCAGCAAGTCGATTTTTCAAGTATGAGCCAACTAGTCTGCAAAAAAGAAATTATTGCTTCAACAAGATTTTTGTGGTTGTTAGGTGTTCGAGGATGGGTTTCGCGTGATACCAAATATGATTTCACGGGCACCGTTTCAGGATCACTGGGCTAACTGTTAAGGTATGCGGATAAGCGATGCCTTAGTTTTGCAACAATAATTCCGTACTGGGTGATCCTAGCTAGCGCCTTCTCGACTAGCATTTCGAATTTCCGGCTAAAGGCCGCTCTACGCTCGAGTATCAAGATTTTAGACACCGGTATAGGTTTTAAATAAACTTAGCACTTATCATCAATATTAATTGTATTTTGTCGAACTGCACAATGTATGTAGCTAGAGTGTTCTCGAAAAGGATAAAGACGTTAATACGATGCTTCTTGACACATCAGCGAGAATATTTCGTTTTTTCGTGTTTTTTTACTTGGTGTACAAACTTTCTGTGCACGCTGTACATGTGTGGTGTGGCTCGTAGGTATTCATGCTTTTTTTTCACACTCTTTTACCCCCCCCCCCCCCTCATATTTCCCAACGAATAGGGTAAAGAACAGGACATAGTCTAGTTAACATCACTGCCTTTCCTGTCTTCCTTTTCTTTTCTCTCTCTCTTTCTCTCTCTCTCTTTCTCTCTCTCTCTCTCTCTCTCTCTCTCTCTCTCTCTCTCTAGCAAAAGGTTCTTTGAAAGCGTGCGTTCTTAGACTTCGCCTGCCTCGCTGGTTTTTAATTTTATGTTTAAACTTTACTCGAGGTCGCAAATAAAACAAGAATGGCACCATATCACTGAATATTGAATAAGCAGACGCACATGCAATTCACGCAAACACGTCTCGTTCTTGTTTTTGAACTTTTACTTTTTTCACCTCTTTGTAATCGAAGCACGTTCAATGCAGCTTCTGTCTACCTGTCAGAGAAAGTTTTCCACAACCATTCTGCTCGCACCTGTACCCCGATAATCCCAAAGCGAGTGACGACAGTGCTTGGTATTCCCTTTTTCCGCCCTTTCTGAGCAAGTCAGAAAAACGAAAACAGCGGAGTGGCGTTTGCTGAATACGCATGTCAATCTCAGAAGGAGACGTGGAGAAGCCCCTTCGTAAAAAATAGAGATAAATAGGAAACATACTCGGCAATTTGTTGAAGTTCTGGACAAGGAAAGTTGCTTTCCAGCAGAACAGAGGTGCTTTCGCAAGCATTTCCTCACATCACCCAAACTGAAGGGTCAGAGGAATTCAAAATTTATTGTTGGTTGGATCACAAGCCCTTTGAAAGGCGAGCATGTCTACGTCAATTTTAGTTTTTTATGCAAAAAAAAAGCTGTTACTTGACAGTACAGTTCTGTGACTGGGTGCAGAATCTTGGGATTGCTTAGTGAGACAGACAGACAAACAGACTGACAGACAGAATGATATTTAGATAGATAGATAGATAGATAGATAGATAGATAGATAGATAGATAGATAGATAGATAGATAGATAGATAGATAGATAGATAGATAGATAGATAGATAGATAGATAGATAGATAGATAGATAGATAGATAGATAGATAGATAGATAGATAGATAGATAGACAGACAGACAGACAGACAGATAGAAAGATAGATAGATAGATAGATAGATAGATAGATAGATAGATAGATAGATAGATAGATAGATAGATAGATAGATAGATAGATAGATAGATAGATAGATAGATAGATAGATAGATAGATAGATAGATAGATAGATAGATAGATAGATAGATAGATAGATAGATATATAGATAGATAGATAGATAGATAGATAGATAGATAGACAGACAGACAGACAGACAGACAGACAGACAGACAGACAGACAGACAGACAGACAGACAGACAGACAGACAGACAGACAGACAGACAGACAGATAGATAGATAGATAGATAGATAGATAGATAGATAGATAGATAGATAGATAGATAGATAGATAGATAGATAGATAGATAGATAGATGGATAGATAGATAGATAGACAGACAGACAGACAGACAGACAGATAGACAGATAGATAGATAGATAGATAGATAGATAGATAGATAGATAGATAGATAGATAGATAGATAGATAGATAGATAGATAGATAGATAGATAGATAGATAGATAGATAGATAGATAGATAGATAGATAGATAGATAGATAGATAGATAGATAGATAGATAGATAGATAGATAGATAGATAGATAGATAGATAGATAGATGACACTGACTTTTTCTGGTTCACTACAAATGCCTCACATTTATTTTGTTACGATATACTGCAGATGACTCAGGATAATATTTGGCTGATTTGACAAGCGTGACACGTATGATTACTTTTGTTTTTTTCAGCAGAGCTTTACACGCTTGAGATTCGGTGTGTGCCGTAGAGCTAAAATTATTATCTTCACGAACAGGCACGTCTACTTTTCGTCTCATTCCTTTTCTTAATCTTCATTTCCTTCACCACCATCGAAGCAGAAGATGAAGATTTTAAGCGTGAGATGTGATAATGCTGATGGGTGAGAGGAGGAGCATCAGAGAAAAAGTAAGAGGGAAAGATGAGAAAGATGAGAAAGAGGGAAAGATGAGAAAGATGAGAAAGAGGGAAATATGAGAAAGGTGAGAAAGAGGGAAAGATGAGACACTGAGAAAGAGATAAAAAAAACATTCTGGAAAAAGTTTCTTGGCAAGTGAGATTCGTATCCGTGAACCTAATATTAGTGGGCCAGCGTCCGAACCACTAGGCTATCTGGGCACGCTAGCGGTGTAAGCATAACCTTGTATAGGATAGCATTGCATAGCAAGTGGATGGGCAATACAATTGACATAGAAGTGAGATGTACGGCAAAAAGGGTGGGAATGGGTGATTGGAGGGAGTAATGCAGACCACCGAAAAGGAAGAGAAAGAGAAAACTAGAGCGAAAAAAATGAAAGAAAACAGAGAGGGAAAGAGAATCACAGCAATGAAAAAAGTAAATAGAACGAATGAGATAGAAAAAGAAAGACATAGACTGGGAGAAGCAGGTAAAAGTAAACAGACAATAAAGAAACAATAACACTATAAAAAACGTAACTATGTCATAATAATAATAATAATAATAATAATAATAATAATAATAATAATAATAATAATAATAATAATAATAATAATAATAATAATAATAATAATAATAATAATAATAATGATCAGCCTGACTGCGTCCACTGCAGGACAAGTGCCTCTCCCATGTTCCGCCAGTTAACCCGGTCCTGTGCTTGCTGCTGCCAATTTATACCCGCAAACTTCTTAATCTCATATGCCCACCTAACCTTCTGTCTCCCCCTAACCCGCTTGCCTTCTCTGGGAATCCAGTTAGTTACCCTTAATTACCAGCGGTTATTCTGTCTACGCGCTACATGCCCGGACCATGTCCATTTCGTCTTCTTGATTTCAACTATGTATATTATGTATATTATGGTCTCGTATAACTACGTATATTACAGCTAAGCAAGATTAAGGAAAAAGCTAGGTGAGAAGGAGAAAGCTTAGCTATGCCAGGAGCAGATAAGTTCCAACCAACTCTGCGGTGACACAGCCTCGCGTGACTTACATTATGCTGCACAAACTTTCACACTTTGATTACCTGAAAACAGAGGTAATTATGAAACCATAGCTCGTCTCACGCACGTTAAATGCGGTTGTCTGTGAGGGTAAACATGGTGAATTGCTATACATATATTCCAACCCGCACTCTTTCCTCTTGTATACAAACTCATTTACCCGACAGCGCAGTGGTCTTTGAAATAATGGAAGTACGTCGCTCGTCACTTCAGACTAGGCTTCCGGCTAGTAAAGACCCATGAACCCCGGTGGTGTTTTTCCTAAGAACAGGGTCACGTGGGAAAGCACACTCTAATTAACATACACGGCATTAAGGCCGCGGCTGCACTGACCAACATGGTACGTATGAGCTGGATTCGCCATTGGCAACCTTAATGGAAAATCGCTGAATGCATTTCAGTCGGCCACTCGGTGCGCACATGAGTTGGGTAATGCCCTGGCTAGCTTGGTAAGCACAACGAAGGTGCATGTAACTCTTGAAAATCGGACAATGTAAGTACTCCAAAATGACCAGTCTGTGACGCCTGAGGTTGTTTGATGTTTCAAAGAGTTCCCGCTGTGGGTTGGAGCTTAGCTCCAATCTACAGCGGGAACTCTTTGAAACACCCTTGATAAATATATAATATAACCCACCCTCGATAAATATATAATAAAACATGATGGCTAACAAAAAAACACGTTACGCTCGAATAGTTCACAAGAAAAAGTGCCAGCTTCATCCACAAAACCGTGACGGACCTGTCCATTTCTTTTCTCAGACAGTCATGATGTACTCAGCAACAACTTCTCTTCACAGCACTGTGGAAGCTGCAGAACCGAAGAGCATTCCTGCTACCGTGTCAAAAAGTAGTTCTTCACTTTACCGATAATCTTATCTTTAGTCTCGCTGAAATCAAGGCTGCTTTGTTTTATTGTGAGACTCATAGAGTGGTGAAAAATGGCAAAGTACAGTTATTGTTAACTTTCTATGAATGCCTTCATTTTCAATTCATTTCTTCGACAGCTTCACGTTTCTCCTCACTCATTTTTTTGGAAGTAAACGTGTCGTTCATGACCTTAACGCAGTAGATCATTGTGCGGCCACAAATGCCCTGTTTGGTTCTTCAAGAAATCTATACCCTCCAAGGTGAGGTTACGGCAAGCCTTCCCTTTTCACCCTCTCCCCCGCCTACTGACGCATTTAGTATGAGCAGGAAGGAGCAGCTGGACGTACGCCTCGACAGCCTGCGCCTAAGACTGATCTCCTAAGAGTGTGCATGAGCTCCTCGAGCAATTTCAGTGCGTGGTCAAGGCTAATAGATCTTTGAAGTGCGGGATCCATCCACACTGCTTCAACTCATGGATCAATATCAAGTAGCGCAGACTGAACCAGTAGAGGTGGTCTTGTGTACAAGTAAGATATTTATTTGGGTGAGTTCGTGCACAAGTAGCGTGGGATTACAGCCAGAAAATGAAAAGCCGATGGAGACACAGTTGCCTGAACGAGCGCTTATGAGTGTGGCACACTGAATAAAAAGTGCTCTGCCAGTGCATCCTTCATCCTCGTCTCTTTGCGCATTAATTCTCTGGCTAATCATGCAAAACTCTTTTCCGGCCAGGCTTTAGCCGGAAGCTATTTATAAGACGAATTGGAGTCAAATGCCAACACAGGACAACGAACAGTGCTCGCGAGTTGCGGACCACATCTGTTTATTACAGTAAGACTGACCTAGAACTAAATTTATGACCCCAAGGGAAAGCCAGGTTGCACGAATGACCTGATGGGTTTAGACGAATATCAGGTAGCGCACAGGAAGTTGCATAGGGGAAGTTAGGTATGACCCGGAAGGCAGCAGAAGTAACTGCGAAGGGTTCGTAAATAATGAAAGGGGAGAGTGACGTAGGTACGATGCACACAGAACCACGACATCGAAGGACACACCACGGTGCGGGACTTTATTGCAAACTGGATGTAAGTTGAGCGCTGCAGGGTGTTTTTCATTTTTATTTTCGGTGCTATTGTGCGCCGGGGGTTCGCAATACTCAATTTATCTTCTGCGTGCTGCTGGACAATGCGACAAATATATTAGGTACTCAGATCACTGAAGGAAGGCATTGTTATGATAATATTTAGGGCTTCACGTCCCAAAACACGATATGATTATTAGAGACACCGTTGTGGAGGACTCCAGAAATTTTGTCCATCTGGTGTTCCTAATTGTGTCATGACATCACGTGATACTCGGGATTCTACCATTTCGCTTCCATCAAAATGTGACCTCTGCCGCTGGGATTGAACTCGTGACCTTCGGGTTAGCAGCCGATCACCTTAGCCGCTGATCCGCCGAGGCGGACAAGTGGAAGGCATCAAGTACTCAAAAGTAGTACAAATGTAATACAATAAACAATGAAAATCTTACGTTGGAATTTGACAAACACGTCACATTCTCTACTTTTATTCATGTAATACAGGAATATACTATGAATACCGCTTATGGAATACATACGATCATAAGAGGTTGTCTAGATATCGCTATGGGTGCAATAAATCAAATGCATTCGACACTACCTATAGAACATATCAACTGCATCAGAAATTGAACATTTACTAATACCATAACCCAAATACGTCAGATATTCCAAATATTGTGAATGACACGCATTCATTACACTTTATGCTCTAAATATGCATTTGATACGACAAATATTCTTGATGGAGTCTATCGAGTACATAACGCGCTTCAAATACTGCTGATGACATACATCCAATACATTATACGCACTGATTCTATTTCTGATTTAATACGAGAAGTAGATGAGATGATGAAATATTTCTGAGTTAATACATCAAATACGTCCGACACTTGAACTATCACATGTAGACAAGACAAGAAGACATAAGAAGAAAAGTTTATAAAGTGTCTGTGTTTCTATATCATTTGTTTTCATTGACGCTTAATATATCGCTAACTGCTATTTTTTATGTCCTTTTTCTCGTCACGTCAGGCCTTGGTACTAGCCTGTGGTATACTAGTACCAATACGAACCTGTAATGACGAAAAATAACTTAAAGTGGCTAGCCTAATTCAGCTCCTTGAATTCTCTCGTGTGCGAAGTAAAGAAAATTAATTATGTGGGTTGAGAGAAGGGTATGAGAGAAGGCGCAGTAAAGCTGTAGGTTGTGCCTGATGGCCTCTCCAAAAACCGCTATGAACATGAGTTCTGGATGGGAAAAAAAGGAAAAAGTAGGGGATCAGTGCCAGACCTACCACAAGAAAAAAAAAACAGAACCGAGGTATTAGTGGGCGTCTGTGAGAAAATAAAAAGTGCCCAAGGCATCTTGCGAGGAGATCACATAAAGGGCCAGACAGGAGGGAAAGAGAAAGATAAGATAAGAAGAGAGCCCATTCACGCCTCGCGAGTAAATGCTCATAAAAATGAGAAGATTGAAGCGAGACCAACCCAGTCACGTAGGGGTTTGTCGTTTCCTGCTCGGGGTGGAAAGATGGACGAAGATAATGGGAAATTCGTGCAGTGTGTAGGACGACTCGAAGCTCTTGTGGTTTTGCGGAGGCTTTTGTGTGTGTGTGTGTGTGTGTGTGTGTGTGTGTGTGTGTGTGTGTGTGTGTGTGTGTGTGCGTGCGTGCGTGCGTGCGTGCGTGTGTGCGTGTGTGTGTGTGTGTGTGTGTGTGTGTGTGTGTGCGTGTGCGCGTGTGTGTGTGTGTGTGTGTGTGTGTGTGTGTGTGTGTGTGTGTGTGTGTGTGTGTGTGTGTGTGTGTGTGTGTGTGACATTGCCAAAAGTCTATTTCAGTATGCGGATGGTATTGTTGCTGTTGTTATCCTTTTCATTGCGCGTATCAGGCATCTATTCGCACCTTCTGACGTCATGTTTTTCTTTTGTTGCTGTTGCATGAGTTCGCCCTACGCCATCAATGCCTATTACATGAAATTGGGCAGCTTAGCTTCGTTCGTGTTATACAAACATGTATCAGCAAACAGGTAGAGCAGACGATGTTTAGTACATTTCAATCAACATTTTTTTAAAGAAATTTCAAACTTACTTCGGCTAATTTGGCACAGTAATAAATTCGGTCTCCTGCAAGGACCAGTAAAGTAAAGAAGGTTAGATAGTAAAGGAAGGGGGGTGAATGAAGTGTAACCTAAGATTTTCATTTATTTCGATCATTTGTTCGTTTGTTTATTCAGGCTTTATTCAATACAATTTAGAATGGCCTTGGGAGACGCAGCAAAAGGCCCGAGAGATGTCTGAAGGCCTTTCCCACATGAAAAACTCGCAAAGGAGATATGAAGCCCGCAATCGAAAAACATGTCAACACTAATCTCCAGAACTACTAAAATTTTGACGGTGAATCTGAAATATGGGGTTCGCGTTGCACAGTTGGGATTTAACACGTGAGGATCGCTTAAAGTGTATCGCGAAAGAAATGATTGACATGAGTCATCTGTGTGTAACACATGAGCACGCTTAATAAGAAAAAAAAAGTATAGATCGGAGACAGTCATGTGTGGGTCAGACCACTAGAGGTGGTCTTCGAGCGGCGTGTTTGAGATCCCCTTTCAATTGTAAAAGTGGCTACTTTTTTTAATCAAAGCTGTTCAAACTATTGATAACTTGTAGCCCGCGATAAAAAATTAAAACAAACATGAACAGGCACGTCTTCGCTTCATTTTCTTTACAGTCCTGTTAAAAAATTGTCAAGGGGATATGCATCACACGTATCAGGCAAGCATCACTACCATGTACAGTAGGTATGAGTGTCACGAAAATAGGCACATAAAATTAAGATTGAGAAAGAGGTAGGAGGAGACAGCTAGAAAGTAGAGAAAGTGATAGAAAGAAATAAAAAGTGAAAATGATAGAGCATCAAAGAGAATGAAGGCCAAAAAGGTAAAAACACCGAAGAGCACGGAGAGAGAAAACGAGAAAGAGACACTAAAAAGAGAACAAAAAAGTTCAATGCAGAAAAAGAAAGGAAGAAAGCAGCAAAGAGAAACCGAAGAACGACAAAGAAAAAGACAAAAAACAAAAAATAATAATGATAGAAAGGGGTTAAAAAGAAATAAATAGAAATAAGCACATACAAGAAAAAGATTAAAGAGAGAAAAAAACGAGAAGAAAGAAACTAGACAAACTAGGAATGCCACCCAGTTGCCTTTTTTTTTTTTTTCGTCAGGCTTGGCCCCACTAGTGAGAAGCTGCTGTACTATTTTGTGCGTGCATTTTTTTTATTGATTGATGCTTTCACATCTCTCTGATTACAAGTTTTCTATTACCAACCCATTTATGACCTTCCAGGGACCTTCGTGAATATATGTGCTTCGTTTAACTCTGTACCAATAGTTGTCTGCCACAACTAAGGTCTAAAGTAGAGATCCTCTGACACCTAATGACTTTTTGTCCTTACCCACAGAGCGGCATTGATTGATGCAGAAATGAAACGTTCATTGACGGATTGATTGATTGATTGATTGATTGATTGATTGATTGATTGATTAATTGAGTGAGTGAGTGAGTGAGTGAGTGAGTGGGTGACATGTGACACTTCTCGGACGAGATATTTTATGGGTATTAGGCTTGTGCGGCCAATGCAGCTCAAACAGACGCGCATGTTAGAGAGACTGCTTTCAAGCAGACATGTTCCGTCGGTCATGCGAAATAATGAGATCCGCATTGTTTCGATGTAATGTAGACTGAAATGACAATAAAACTTAGGTATGGAACAATGTATATAACTATTAGAATGAAATCATACGACAGTCTTACGCAACGTCATGAAAGGATTTGCTGAAATCGCAACAGGCAGTAGAATATCAGTTTGCCGGGGACAGCGTGCAGTGTTCTAGGAATGAACTGCTCGAGACCCCTACAACTTATTTAGCACCTGCTTTTAATTTCATTATCCTAGACATTACGTAAACGCGCATGTACATTTCAGAGTGCTTATTAATTGTGTGAACTGTAATGATCGTCTGATAGCACAAGTGCAGCTTGTATCAAGGAAAGAACTGTACATTGAAGAGCTCGCTTTTGCTTGTAAGATATAAATATTTAGTTAAGCAAAAAACCATTAGTTAAACAATGTGTTAGACACTTTGTTTTTGGTTCCCATAGTACCACCTGTGTTAATTCTCTTAGCATTGCCACAGTAATACGCATCACCGAGCAGATTTTTTGGCAGTTCATTAGCTAATTTATGAACCTTTCGATAGATGACACGTTTCTTAGCCTTCGCATCTCTGAATACGACTGACCAATACGAACAATTTATATTCTTTATCAACGCCACTACTCATACAAAAGCGAAATGTTTTCGATTCGTTGTATTTGTTCAACAAATTGCCAAAGGCAATGCCGAACAACTACGACTCAAAATTTTCGCACCGATATAAGCACAGTGCCGACATTTTGATCTAAAAAAACCCAATGAGACAGAAATAAAACACCTTTATTTCCCCCACTTGAACCCCAACGCTGCACACAACTTCAAAACGTGTGCCACAATATGAATCTCACACAGGCAAGCCAGATTTATGGTGAAACCTATCCCAGAGCCTCAACAATACCACCATACACAAATCTATATCCCGCATGACACTAAGAATGGCATCATTTTTGGATAAACCTTGGCAAAATGTAATAAAAATGCTAATGGGAATAGAATAGATGGCTTGGATGATTCATGTTCACGTTTGTAAGGTATATATTGAATGAACATATAATTTTATGTCTTGTAAGAACGACATTATGCGTCACATTTGATCACAGTTCAAATTCTATGAATATATTTTGTTTTTATGTGTGTCCTTTTTTTCCGCTCTGTTTCTTTACCAT
The DNA here is from genome assembly GCF_043290135.1 of Rhipicephalus microplus. Taxonomy (NCBI): domain Eukaryota; kingdom Metazoa; phylum Arthropoda; class Arachnida; order Ixodida; family Ixodidae; genus Rhipicephalus; species Rhipicephalus microplus. The sequence continues at coordinate 17,284,077 of NC_134707.1, forward strand.
GATCCTTTTCTTTCTTCCATTTGTGTTATTTTTTGCACCTTCGCCAGTGCCACACTTTTCTCACATTTTCTTTATGCAGCAAAATATTTTTTCTCCCCGCATCTGTGCATGGTAGCAAGCCGGCACTTCTACCAGGTAAACCTTGCTCCCTTCTCCTTTTTATTTATTTGTTTCTCTCTATCTCACACTTCGTTTCTTTTTTTTCTATGTGTGGGTAATATTCTATAGCATGAAATTTGCACAGATTACTTGTGAGTTTAAGTGTTCATTGTGTACAACATAGTCATCACTCAACACCTGGACGAGCAACGTTTCAAAATCACCATATAATTGTGAGAGACGTCGTAGTGAAAGGTTTGGAAATTTCGACTTCCTCGGGTTCTTTAACGTTCTCCCAAATATGAGCACACGGGCCTACAGTATTTTTCGCCTCCATCGAAAACGCAGCTGCCACAGCCGGGATTCAATCCCGCAATTTGCGATAAACCAGATTAACTTCTTCGAGAACATCATTGAAAATGATCATAAATCTTCAGTGTTTAGGTGCATGAATTTCCTACACACGTCATCTTATTTGTTCAAAGCGTTTTCTCTTTGCACATAGCAATATCGTGTTTACTACGACAAACGTACTATTTGTTAACCACTACAGCAATGTGTTAACCACTATAAAAGACATGTAATCTACAACGAAGATGCGCTAACAACAGCGATATACTTCAGAACACGCCACAACATTGTTGGTGACTGTGTGTTTTAGTGTGTGCGTTTAGTGTGTGTGTACACAGACAGACAGACAGACAGACAGACAGACAGACAGACAGACAGACAGACAGACAGACAGACAGACAGACAGACAGACGGACGGACGGACGGACGGACGGACGGACAGACAGACAGACAGACAGACAGACAGACAGACAGACAGACAGACAGACAGACAGACAGACAGACAGACAGACAGACAGACAGACAGACAGACCAAAAGTTCTACGTCCACATATCTCAACAAAAGCTATCGTCTTTAAAATGCACAACAGAGCAGTCGGGTTAAAACCCCGCTACCTACAGTCGCTTAACACACAAAACAAGCGTCAACTTTCGTGCACTTACTATCAGCTACCATAAGCTTCTTTTCCTATTACAGCTCTACCTACGGTGCAGAACATGATGACTGGGTTCCACAGTAGCAGCATACAATGAACGGTGTGCAAAGCTCGTGTATTTAGTGAAACCATCAAATATAGGTTGAGCTGAGGGGGGAAGAGTTCACTTTCATCACTTAGAAGTATCGTAACGAACCATCACTGGAACAAGAACAGCAGCAAAACACGCAGCTGATCCGGTGACTTCAATTCGTGCCACGATTAAGTTCTATAACTCTAGTGCAGCTTGGAGCTGCTTCAGCAAAGCGAAACGCTCGGCAACGCTGGAGAACGCCTTTGATCTCCCCGAGAGAAAAAAAAGTTAGGCTGCAAGCGTACTGCGTAACCATGCAGGCCTCTTCATTCCCGGCTCTATTAACTCTGACTGCTGCGAGAGATACCAGAATTAACATTTTGCCTTCGCGTGGATGAAGCCAACCAGTAAAGGAACAGAGGAAAATACAACCTAGGGATGTAATTAACTTTAACGCGGCTTTATGAGTTATTCAGCAAGGAGCGTACGTTATGTGTGAAACGCATGAACTGAGCACGAAGCAGATGATGAAGAACAGCTTATGCGCTTGTGATGCTTCACTTCTCGGCAAATACAAGTGTGCATAGTCTTCCACGGTAAAAGTACGCAATAAAGGATCTGACCTCTTATGCAGGCAACAAGGCGAGCTGCAAGAAATGCCCAGTAACGGCGGGGCTAACATTGTAGTGCTGGCTGTTTCCCGTACGGTGTCGGTTGCCTTTCAGTCATCAAACTGGCTCGTTAAGTTAGCCCGCGCTTTTTTGGGTGCGATAAAGTTTACGGGCCTCGCATTTATTGAGTCTAGATGCGCCTGCCGAGCGATGCATGGGCATCGTCATTGTGTCAGTGGCTAACCATTTTGGACACTAAGCTACCTACCCACTGGTCGTAATGTTCAAGAGAAGCAAGCCAGAAAGATATTGCTCCACGATTTATGTGCACGTTAAAGAACCCCGGAAAGCCAAAATTTTAGGAGGCTTCAACTACGGCATCTCTCATATCATACGTTGTTTTATTATGTGAAACCTCACCACTTGAATCCTACTTTATTATTATTATTATTATTATTATTATTATTATTATTATTATTATTATTATTATTATTATTATTATTATTATTATTATTATTATTATTATTATTATTATTATTATTATTATTATTATTATTATTATTATTATTATTATTATTTGCCAATAATATTATCATTCTCACTATTACCCAGTGCTTACAAAAAAACGCTAGGCCTGCGCTGAACGCCCAGTAATGTCACAGCGAAATCACGGAAGGGCCTTTCGGAGCCTCTCTTAGCACTGTTTAAGTAATTGCTACAAGCACACTTGTTGGGTACTTACTACATCATAAATAATTATAACTTTTGTCTGTATGCAGGCATTCACTAAGGAATCCTTCGTCATTCGTAGGAAAAGCGTGGTGCCCGCTGCACACTTGCTAGCAATAATGTGCAATATTTTCATGCAGTGGCTGACGACGATTTCGGCCAGAAGTGGGTATGCGCCACAAATGACGGGTGAACAAGAACAAGCTTACGTAACGGGTTGGACCATTGCACGAGCCCTTCTTTACGCAATTCGCAATGTGTGATGCCTGAGTGTTCCCTTGATGTTCTAAAACGCTTTACCACTCATATTGGCACGATTTCTTTCCCGACATCAAGCCTGCCCAAGGCCAGTTTTGGAATGAGTTTGAAGCGCTGACATGGCTCCGTGGTAGATTACTGTGCTGGCACGCAGCGGACCCGGGTTCGAAACCAATGGTGTCCTTTGTGGTCTTTATTTACTGAGTTTCTTGCGATATTGTTACGGACACCGGTGGCGGTAGCGGCGGCAGCGGACAACTACGGCGCTGCATGTGGGCTGTGTTCTGATCCCATAACAGCTTTCGTTGCAAAAATTACCAGTTCTAGGTGCAAATAGAACTGAGTAGCAGAGCTCCTTAGAAATGAGACGCAAACGGCTCTGCGCCTGAACTCGCTGCTGGCTTTCACGAAGGTGGTAGGGCGGAGAGCGGATGGAGAGAGTGGATGGGGAGAGCGGATGGGGAGAGCGTCTGCTGCGCTCGTTGACGGGAAGGAGTGAGCGAGTGAGTGTGAGGTGCGAGCCAACCCAGGCAACGGACCAACCACTGCTCGGACGACAGGGCCCAGCGATGGTTTCGCGTGTTCACTGGTTCGAGGGGAGAAGGCAGACGCGAATAAGGAAGGAGAAGGACATATTTGAGAGTGGGTGCACCCGAAAACGTGTCGTTGGCGGCGACTGCGGTGTGCGGGCGCAAGGAGCTTCGAACCAAAGAATCCTTTATGCATCTGTCTAAGACAACTTTAGAGTGAAAGCTTCAGGGCTCGTAAACAACCCAACTTTCTACAGCTCACCTTGTTCCACTCTGTCGTAGAAGTCGGCCCACCTTTGAGCAAGCGACGATGTCATATAACGACATCTTCATTGACATCGCACTTTGTAAAAGCTTATGAATGCGCCATCATGCGGTCACAAACTATAGTAGTTTGTTACGCCACGATGACGGCATATGACGCCGTATTACCATGATTACCTTTTGTAGTACTTGTTTTGATACCGAAGGTTGATTTACGCGTTTGGTAAGGTATATTATTCTTTTGGATGTTAAACCTGTAAAGCACCACAACGTGATTGTGTATAGATACTTACCTTGAAAAAGAAAAGATTTTACTAAGCCAAACTAGAAGCAACAAGCGTAAAAGGCGTGACAAAAAAAACTGCATTTGATTGGGCTCTAGATGGCGTACTGAATACAGTTCAAAAAAAAAAAACGCCGTTAGCTCCGTGGACATCCCAAGTTTGTGTTTACGCTGCTTTCACAACCATGTCGGCGCGTGACTCTGTCTCCCACTAAACAATTAAAACCAATGAAGTGGAGACTAGTTCACCTATATGGTTATTTTTCTCATCGCACAAGCCTCGAACAATTTTCTTGTATTAATTCCTCATGTCTATCTAGAGTAATAGTTTTCATTTTTCTGAAAGCTAAAGGTGCATATCATCGGTTTTTTTCTCACGGGCTCTGTTGTACATTGTCACTTGGAAAAACGCCTCTCATGAGCAATTCATAGATATGTTCTTTTAAGCGTGTACCACCACATCAAGCCTCCCGTACGGCATGACAAAAAAAAAACAAATACACCAATGCTCAGGCATGCGGCACAAACCTTGATGAATTATATTACATCTTGTGTAACTACATACTGTACAGTGGGCGAAATCTGTACTGTACAGTGGGCGAAACTATCGTGCACGAAGGGCAGATCTTTCTAAGTATCTTTGCCATATAATGGAATTAAGTTCCAAAAATGGTGAGGACAAGTGCATGCTCACAAAGCACATGTCCACAAAACAATATTTTACAAATTCGTTCATCAGATCTCTCTGACCGATGCAAAAGTGGCCGCTGCAGATGATAGGTCGGGCCGGCTGTACATCTGCAGTCACTCCAGCACTTACCCTTCCTTTTTGTTGAAGTTAGAGTGGAACGTAAAAGCTATGTTCAGGCAATTTTATGAACAGACAACTCCAACCAAGTACTCAAGCGTAATTCTCTCTGCATATGCAGAGCTGTGGCACTGCCTTTTCTGCTGCTTATGTGCTAACCAATCCAGCTTTCACTCATCCCCTTCTTTTTCTTTCACCACCTGACTCGTCTGGATCGGCGCCAAAGGATAACAACAGCGTCGACTGCTCACCCAAGTGATGAAAATCGTCAGGCTCTGAATTCAGCAGAATAAAGGTCTGCTTATTATTATGCCTGTCCCCCCCCCCTCTTCCTCATTCGTTGCTGCTGCTGATGCTACTTCTACGTTTTTTTTTGGGGGGGGGGAGGATATGCAGCTGTAGAAAGTGCTTGAATAAACGGACACTCATTCGTATGCCTATTGTAACCGATGCTTTAAAAGAATAAATTCTGTTCACTTCGTTCATGGCGGTGACCTTAAATGATGACTCTTTCTCGGGCAAAGATGCACGCATCTATTGGTCGAACTGCTTTGCGTGAAGGGCGATTTGTCAGGATCGAGGGCTTCCGAATTTCACGAATTCCTTTTCACGGCGTCGTGCTTAACGTTAACTTTAAGCAAATAAAATTTAGTTACTAGCTATCTAAAGACCTTTTTTTATATTTTGAACATTGAACTAAAAAAATTGTTTGGTACGTGTGTGTTTGAAAACTATATATATATATATATATGTGTGTGTGTGTGTGTGTGTGTGTGTGTGTGTGTGTGTGTATGTGTGTGTGTGTGTGTGCGCGCGCGCGCGTGTGTGTGTGTGTGTGTGTGTGTGTGTGTGTGTGTGTGTGTGTGTGTGTGTGGGTGTGTGTGTGTGTGTGTGTGTGTGTGTGTGTGCGTTTAATAAATAGCGGTAGCTTCCATATCAGTAAGAGATCAAAGTGTTCATAAATTTCAGCTGAAAAACTGATACAAGCAAGAAAATATACTGCGTGTTGCTCACGCTGCACTTCACTAGGTTTAGCAAAACGTTGTGGCCCATGATTACATACTCTCATGTGATACCAAAAGTGTCACGGTGTGTAACATGCATATTGATTGTTCCAAGTATATATATTTAACCAACACGTGATACAACTGTATCAGTCACGCGGTACATACGGTATTATTCGGAGCAGACGGAATTCATAGTGAATGTCGTTAAGGCCTCGGCGTTCCTGGTTCACGCGTGTACAAAATGGCTTTCGCAAGTGATGTCGAAGTTTGACATCATGCGCTTCTTTCCTCTTGTCATTCTCCAATGACGAAGTTGCAATTTTCGCGTCTGTAGCTGGCGAATAGATACAACGATCGAAATGCCGATCCGGCTACCATTGAAACGCTTAACCGAAACAACATGGAGGAACTTACCAGTATGAAAGAAGGGACGAATGTTTGTAAACGTAGCCGACAGTAGGAGTTGGGGCCAAGCAAGACTGGGGCAGATAAGGAAATCATGGAGCACGTTCTGATTGAGTGGGGAGATATCCGCCCACATGTACGTCTGGGCATGAGCCTACTTGATGCCTTGAGTTTTAGAGACAACAACCAAAAGCTGAACACGCCTGCGTTAGAAATGAGGAATATACGGTAAGGGTATTTAGTTTCGAGAAAACCAGAAAAAACTAATAAAAATAAATTTGAGGGTGGGGGGGTACTCAAACACTGCCGTAATATTCAAGGAGGTGGTCTTTAAATTTACACTTCTTTTTATAATGCGATATATTTATTCGAAGCAGACAAAGTTTCAGGCCAACTTTTAAAAAAAGGAAACCTTCTGTGTGTTAAAGAAAGGCCACACACATACACTGTTTCAGTATTTTTTTTGTTTGCATCTTGAAAGGCGGACAGACGTTCCCATTTTTATTCATTACTTTCACGGAGCCCCACTATCTGTGTAAACTTATGGTGACCTTCCGTTTCTGTGCGCTATGCACAACCCCATTGGAAGATCATGAAAATGCCGCCTTAATGATGACGGAGAGATTTTCCCACCACCCACGGCAAACAAGGGTCTTACAAAATGACCCGAGTCACAGCGGGCAAGAATTATGCATCCTTGAAATGGTAATGCCATCATTAACAAAAATAACGACAGAAAAAAAATAAGTTACCACCAAAAAAAAATACTGCAGCTATGTATTTTACTACCTAGACATTCCAGGGTTAACCCATTTGGGGCGCAGTAAACCATTTCACGTTTTTTTTTTACTATGGCACCACCCCTTGACCCCAATATATATACAGCGTCACTTTCATCTTATAATAAAGTTTTACTGAAGTAACCATATCTAAGGTGACTGCTGCGGCCCTGTAAGGAAGGTGAATCAAAATATAAGGTGAACATTTATGTACATAGGAGTAAGAATATAATGAAAGGATAATCCTCATAAATTCTCTTTTCCAGCGCGCACTATTTACGCTCATTGTTTTTTATGTGTTTGCTAAAGTACTTCTATTGTGAAATACTATCGTCGTTATTACCAATGCTCATGCCTTACTAATATATTTCATGGTACACCTTGCGTATGTATTAATGTACTCGTGTCAGCAGTGTTCATTGCAAGCGCTTACACGTTCCACTACATTTATGCTCTTATTATCGCTTTTTTTGTGGATATTAACATTTTTTTGTATTGAGTTGTCCGTTGTATTGACTCGGCGCCATATACTGCAACGATAGTGCAAACTCTCAAGCCAATCGTCGGTATTTCTTTGTTCATTTTTTGTTTAGGCTGTCGTTATTAGCATCCCTTCTTTATTTTGAGAGAAACAGCCTACCTCTCCCATATTTCTTAAAAACGGGGAATGTGTTGTCCCATTCAATCTTGTGGTCACAGCTTCACTTCTATCGTGGAGAGACACACTGTCATGCAGCGACCCATGGGACCAGTTCCAAGTCGCAGGCACAGCCGTGGAGGTACTGGCGGGCACGTTCTTGCTTACTACATCCAACAGAAGTCGAGGTAAAGCTAAGAACTCTCTGCAGCATGGCTTAGCAGCTGCTTCTGTCAACGGAGACAGCGTGCGCAGCCACTGCACCGGGCTTGCCAACCGGGCGAGCCGGGTACGATTGACTAAAGGCCTGCTCTTTTACCGGAGGTGTCAAAACCAGCTTTGCACATTAGCCCTAGTTCCGGTGTTTTAACGTTCTCGCGTGGTCTGTGACGGACTTGGTAACACTAGATTGTGTCTACTACAATGAAAGGCCTATAGCATCAGCTAAGAATGGCTTGTTCAGCCCGTAAGAACAACCGGCTTCGCTCTTTCTGAACCACTGAACGGGTCGTGCAAACTTCTCCCGTTTTTCTTTCTTAGCTTTATCACCTCCTTTTTTTTTCAATTGGAGCCGATGAGATTAACGCCGGACACTGTTCTCTAAGGATGCCCATCTCATGTCGGGTCTCAGTTTTTACCTCAGTCTGCCCAGAAAGGACGACTCCAACCACGCCATATTCTTTCTCTATTGTAAACTAAGGCAAGCCCGTTCACTGGAGCTTCCGGAACATGAGCGGCCATGGTCCAGACAAAAAGAACCGAACAAGCCATCATTAACCCCATTGTCGCATGCCTCAAATAGGAGCTTGATTGTAAACACGATGTCCATTACTTCTCACACAGCGAGCACCATTACTCTTGCATGGCACACAATCTTTCTCGCTCGTCCAGCGCGAGAACTATTATCTTGATTGAAAACATTAGGGGCACAAGCAAACATGAAAGATTTCCTAGATCCTAGATCTAGATCCTAGATCCTAGATCTGCAAATCCTATTCCTAGATCCTAGAATTTCCTAGATCTGCAAATCAATGCGGTCGCCACAGCCCCTTGTCATTTGTGGACTTGATCATCAACGGGCTGCACACTTTTCGTTTCTGTTTGCTGGGCTCTCGAAACAACAAAAATGCGGTAAAACACGGCGATTGCTGTGTTTTTGTAACTTCTACGTAGAGACGGTTGTGTGAGCGTCGTTAACCTTTCGAAAGTGTACCGAGCGCGCAGCGTCACTTGTCAATATCACAGCTGCTCGTTTCCGAGCTGCAATGAAAGGTATGTCTCCACCGTTTCATTTTCAGGTGTTTTGCGCAATCGGAATATGTTGAAAACTATTTTTGCCTACACAAATGTAGGTATACATAGGTACATGTCAAACTTTCACTTGTTCAGCAAAACGTTTCCTGTAAGACAGGTAGACACTGTGTAAAAAGTCCTCCTCTTTTCTCATCCCACATTTAGTTTGAAGCTTCGGAGAAACACGTCTTTGACATACGCACAAGACTTCCGTCTGAGGCGGTGTTGACAAGCTTTTTCAGATGACGAAACTCAGTGTCAAGTCACATAGCTTTTGTCTTTTTTCTACGATACGAGAGAAATACGGAGATGTGTATGAGTATACTGAAGAAAAAGCGTAATAACACTTCTCGAATAATATAACAATGTGTGTCCGGGTCCTCTGTTGTGCTTCTTATGCTTCTTTTACAGAAAGAAAGGAAAGAGAGAGAGAGAGATAAAGATGCAAGGAAAGGCAGGGAGGTTAACCAGACGCGCATCCGGTTTGCTACCCAGCACTGGGGAAGGGATAAAGGGGAGAAAAGAGGTTGCAGAGAGATGAGAAGGTACACACAATCAGGAGCACACTCGGGGAGCACACACAGTCTACAGGCGGTCGCTCAGGTTTGTTGACTTTAGGTAAAGTAGCAGTGCTTTAGTTGCTTTCTGCGCAACTGAGGCGGATGCCCAAGGTCCTAGTATCTTCTGCACACAAAATGGTCCGGGGTCAAGTTGATTCAAAACCATCCGGAGCTGGCATCGCTGTGTGTCGTAGCAAGCGCAGCTGCACAGGACGTGTTCGATGGTCTCTTCAGCTCCGCAGAAGTCGCATGTAGAGGTGTCTGCCATACCAATGCGAAAGGAGTACACCTTTGTAAATGCAACACCCAACCAAAGGCGGCATAACAGTGTCGCATCGGAGCGGGAAAGTTGTGATGGTAGCTTTAGCTTGAGCGAAGGATCCAGTTCATAAAATTGACACCTTTGGAAGCTGGTAGACGACCAGAACGTACGTGTGAGATCTCGAGCCAGCAGGTAAAGTTGTCTTGCTGCATCATTCCTTGATAGAGGAATCGGGACCACATGGGTTCCTTCATGGGCTGAGCGGGCTGCATCATCGGCTAATTGATTTCCGGTAATACCGATATGTCCAGGCAGCCATTGATATATAATATCATGCCCTCGTGCTAGAGCTTCATGATGGCAATGTCTTATTTCTTGTACCAATTGGTCATGACTCCTCCTACGCATGGCAGACTGCAAACTCTGAAGCGCTGCCTTCGAATCACAGAATATGACCCATTTTCCTGGACGTTCTTGAACGAGATATTGTAAAGCAGCCCTTATAGCAGCAAGCTCTGATGCCGTAGATGTAGTCATATGCGACAACTTAAACTTGATTGTCATTGCTGCAGCCGGAATTACAGTGGCACCTGATGAGCTGCTGGACGAGATGGACCCATCAGTGTATATCTGCGTTCGGTCTAAGTACAACTCATGTAATAATAGCAGTGTTGCTTGCTTCAATGCTACTCTGGAGTGATCGCTTTTCTTTTTGATTCCCGGAATTTCTAGACGTACTTGCGGCTGGTCGAGGCACCACAAAAAAACAAACAAGACATTTGACGTTCTGTACGATTGTTAATGAACATACAGTCATCGTAACAGAAGACCTTTTAAAGATTGCAAACAACTACTTTGCTTGAACACTGCCACCAATTGCAGTATCCTCGCCCACTTTTTATTATGTTGTGCCTTGTAAATTAAATGTTACGTAATTCATCAGATTGACTCAGTGGTTGATTGATAGATCTATTGATCGTTTGGTCAATCTTTGTTCTGCAGGCTGAGCAAGTGGTTTGTGATCCCCAGTGACCTATTTCACTATTCTCTACGAAACGCAGTTCCCTGCCGGTAATTTCCTAGCTTTCGTTCATTATCAGATTTTATTTGAACACACTCCCTGATTCTCCATGTAAACGATTGCGTGTTTTCAATGAAAAGACTGAAAATCTAAGTGACTACCATTCTATGTTACGCATATGGCAAAAGTAATTAATGTTCAATAATGTAACCCCAAGTCATGAATTTGGTACTGGCAGTCTGCCTCTGGGACTTATGCAAAATCCCTTTCGCTCGTCTGAATATGATCTACGGTCCCTGAGTATCCGAAAAAAATATGCAAAATATTAAAAATACCACACAGCGCTAACGCCAAGTATTGCCTAGTCACGACCACCGACTAGCCCTTACCTATAAAAGAAAAAATTAAAATCATTACACACCATCTCTACTGGCTAATAAAAGAAAAACTTGATATCACTAACAAAAGAAGAAGCTCCACATTTCCAAGGTCTTGCAGAGACTGGTGTTACTCAAAGAGCGATGCTAGCTTGCAATTGGTTGATAATAACTAGTTCACCAACCCCTAAATTAGCATGGGGCAGGAAAAGAAAGGCTACAAAATTACGAAGAGGAAACAATCATCATCATCATAATCAGCAGCATCAGCCTGGCTGTGCACATAGCATGGTAAATATACCTCCAACGTTTCCCCAATTAAATTGGTGCCGCTCTTCCTGCCACTACTTAATCGCCGCACGCTTCATTACTTCATCTTTCAACAAAGCTCCCTGCCTCCTACTTGTGCACTTGCCTTCTCATGGAGTCCACTCTTTTACTCCTAATGACCAGTGGTTATCTTGCCTTCTTGTCATCTTGCCTTGCCGATGCCAATTTCTTCTTGGCTTCGACTGAGACGTCCTTCACACGTGTTCATTGCCTGACCCATTCTGCTTTCTTCTTAATGGAAGCCAACAGATACTTAAGCAAGGGAAGGAGTAGGGGACGTTAACTGCATGGTTTAAATATATATGAGTAATGGCGATATAGATGAGAACAAACTGCAGTAGGCGAAAAGACGATTTAAATAAAACAAGATCAAAATGGAGAAGTTGCAAAGACAAAAAAACCATAAATTATGCGACGCTGTGCAACTTACATGCACTGTCATAAAATCCACGAGTTTATTATTATTAAAGCATCAAACAGTAAGGGCGAAATCAATGGCCCTTAAATTATCGAGTTGGGAGGCTGCATGAATTCATCTTCTACTTAATGTTCTCTCAGGCTACCTCAGCATTACGTTTTCTGTATGCCCAAGCTCAAGCCAGCTGCGCCACATTTCTATCAACTTTGCTGTAGACCCCCCACCCCCAATCTGTTATAAAAACATATATTATGAGCACTCAAACCATGGCGCAAGAAAAGCTGTAGCCCCGCTTTCTCGTTCAGTGCTGCACAAGAAAACTTTCACAACATGGCTAAACAGAAAAAGTTACGCGGTATGTCTCAATGTTTCGAAACCACCGCCTCAGGCTTCCAGATTCAGGGTATATTCCGTACAGTTTCCATTCCGAGAAACGTCTTTATACTTCCCTTTATTACAGTCATCAAGTTGAGCTTGATGAAAGCAGGGAATGCCTTTGTCTAGAAAAATTGTCGGTAGAAGTTTTTTTTTTGTGTGTGTACGGGTTAATGTTAGCACAATTTTTTGCGTAAGCTATCGTTGGCGCCAGAGTGTTGCGTAGCTTGGGTTCTGCGAAAAAGTTGAAGTCTGGAGCAGTTTGAGCTGGCAATCATTATAGCTGTATGAAGGTACATGATGGAAATTCGATTAGGATGTGACCTAAGGCGTGAAGTATCCTAAAATCTATTCAATTTTCAAAGTTTCCTGTCTATAACAAAGAACTCGATGCCTACACCGTAAACCAGAGAACTTTTATTGATTTACCATATATATACCCCGGAGTTTTCTGTGTCAGCCATTCTTAGGTTTAAGATGGCAGGCTCTACATAGGTCACATACTGAGATATAATTTTCCTGTATACATGCGTAAAAAGACGAAAAAGACGTCACCCATAATATGCGAGCACTGAAGGCCAAAGTTCTTGGACGAAAAAAAAAATGACGAAGCTTACCAATCTGCGCAAAGTTTGCAACGGCGAATCTGGGAAATCCTAAAACCTAATCTGGTTGCTCCTCAGTTGTTGCTGGGCTTTGGCTGGGTGATTCTAGGTCGTGTCGACGTTTATTCGCAGCGCACGGAGGTCGGGGTTAAACAACACACAGCAACGGGCACAACACGGTTGTCCACGCTTGAGAGGCAGAAACTCGCACTGAAACCGAACGTTCGCCACTCTCGGAAGTTTACGGCTACGTCATGGGTCGCGCCGGCCTTCCATCACTACAAAGTCTTCTCATAATCGCAGTTGCGTTTCCCCTTGCATAGCGTCATCATGTGCTGCGTACTCTCGACGATGAGTCTGTGCAGCCATTTGTTATTGGTCTAATTATTGCCTTTTTCCCTTTTAGTGGATCGGTAGTTAGTAGTGTACATTACCTACTTTTTATCACACACACCCATTTGTGATGATCGTTTTTCTGCTAGGCCACACAGTGGTCTATTCTCGTTAAGATTAAGATGGTTCTTTGTTATCAACTCACAAGGAATGATTTGCCTAGCAGCTTCACAAATAAAAATTATTATGAAACACTGTCAAGAACAATTCAAGCTGCGAGCTGTAATATCAAAAACCCGCACTAACCAACATAGTCCTAGATTAACGCACCGGAAGGAGAGACGGGTGGCGACATATCCCTCTCCTCTCATCACCTCAATGGGAGGAAAGAGTTCAAAACCTGCCCGATAAATTTGCTTCATCGAAACCATGCTGTCATTTTTAGAGAGCAAACTTTGGCGACGCGAGGTTTGGAGATTAATGGCGACCAAATGTCCCTGATCTTGCATTTGAACTACTTATTTGTCCAGTTTGTGATTCCGGGAAGCCAGGAACTGAGAGTAGGCCAATAATAGAAGCATGTCATCGCTTCATTAACATTTCTCCACCGGTTGTCTTTCATGTTGCACAAAAAGAAAGAGGGGGGGAATGAGGGGATACTTCGTCCACACTCCTGACTATATTAACGCGTATGGTTTATATAAAGTAAGCCATACGCAACGAAAAGTTTTACTGTAATTGTTTAAGACCAGCGGTATCGGGACAGGAGAACGTAACTCAACACTTACAACCTTTACAGCAATAACCGATAAATCTAACGAACTTCAGCTTCTCCCAGCTTTTCTCAGCTCACTGAGCACAAAGAAAATTTTTTAATATTATACTATTTATATTTGCCACCTCCCATTACCCAGTGAGGTGCAGCAAGATATAATTTCAGTACCAAACAAACTTCGACACTGATGTCTCTTTCATGTTTCTGTCTATTCGCAGGAATCCTTCGATAATTTCTTTCAAAATTTCTGTCCACATAATTAATAAATACATTGTTCTCTAAGATGTCTTTAGGGTGTACAAACTTCTAGCAATAACACCCTCTTAAAATGGGGCTAGGTGCTTACCTTGATCTTAGCAGTGTCGATTTAGATGGCGTGAAATACTTCATAAGTATAAAAATTGCATTGTGCAAGCCATTATGGACAATGTCGCGTCTATTGCCTCATTGTTTTCAAAGTTTGTTTTGCGAGAGACTACTTTGACAGATGGAATTGATGTCACCTTTTTTCGCTATTAACAGCTGCAGGTAGAGGTCAATGGCCTTCTCGTATTTATAAGTTCAGATATTGAGTAATTCGTCATTCTCCAGCGGGTACAGGAGTCAAACCAAATCAAAAATGCACAAAGGCAACAACTTCAGCATTGATCGTCCAGAATCACATCAGTGAGCCCTCGTATAGCGTCATGCTTTAGTGTCAAAGCATGTTTCTCAACCACTTAAGTTAGGCAATGGTGTTGCAGGCAACACAACTCCCGTGCCGTCCTCTCCCACTTAGAAACACCAACGCATACCAAGGTATACAGAAGATGACATTAATGCATCCGAAAGCTAAGCGCCACACTGTCAGAAGCCAGTGGGGCATCAATAAAGCTTTGCCTGCGGCAGCACTTGGCTACTGCAGTACCCTCTTGAGACCATAACATTGATCATCTTGCATCGAAGACATCCAGGACTGCCCGTTCATCAAAGGGGGCTCTGGGTAATTGCCTCAGGGGCTAGGTTTATACAATCCCAGGGGCAACGCTTTCTGATGGTGTTACTGTTTTGTTGCCTACGTTTTCTTGCTTAGGCGACAGTTTTGGTGAGCCCTCAGTCCTTTTGAGGATCACAGTTGTGCTTTCTGTGAGTGCCTTTCATGATTTTAAAGACGATAGTCATTCTCGGGATACCTCAACGCAGAACTTTCGGCCTGTCTGTGTGTATCTATATCTGCGTGTTTGTAGCTTTGTTTCTCTTCCTTTTCTGTCTGTCACCTGTTTAACCTCTTCCTAGGCGACCAGCTTTCTTGATCTGATTTCTGCGTTCATACGTGATGACATTGTCAACCAGGAAAAAAAATACTATGCATATTTTGGCACAACGTCAGTACGGGGTCTTTAGGTTGTGTGTTACTTTATTTGTAAAGTGCATAGACACGTTGTTTTAAAGACCACAGTGCTTATTACGCGGCGCTGGAAATGCGACCCTATGACTGAACAAAAAACGAATGTTTCCTACGCTTAATTAGAACTACATAATGCTGCATGTGGCCATTGATTTTGCGTTCTACAAGAACTTCGTTTTCTCAAATACTGCTTGAGGGCATCCATCTATCACGCAGTGCCACCACACCAATTTTCTCACACAAAGCGTCAAATAAACATTTTATTCTCCCTGCCAGACAGAATACTATTGTCATGCGACGACCTTTGCCAACAAACCACGCAGATACGCCATCAATTGCTTTCAGAGTGTTTCAGTTAGTTGCACAATAAGGTCGGCATGGTAGTGAGCACAGTTTTATCAACATCGAAAGAATTGATAATGTGGCATTACCTTCGCAACATTGCTGCCATTGCGCTGAGTCTCCGTTAAAATTAAGTATACGCCTGCTGCATTGCGCTGACCAGGAACTTTCCTTAATTTTCGGTCTATATTATCAGGCCTTAATCCCTTATATCTACGGGTACGCAGCTCGGCTGCTTACTGGAAAGACGTGGGTACAATTTAGACCGCGGCTGTGACATGTAAATGAAGGCGATAGGCTGTAGCTATAGACGTCCGTGTACTTCGATTCCAAT
Source organism: Rhipicephalus microplus (assembly GCF_043290135.1). Classification (NCBI taxonomy): domain Eukaryota; kingdom Metazoa; phylum Arthropoda; class Arachnida; order Ixodida; family Ixodidae; genus Rhipicephalus; species Rhipicephalus microplus. The sequence goes on from NC_134707.1 coordinate 17,299,979, forward strand.
GCTATTTATGTTGTAAAATAGATGAACGAAATTTCCGGAGCCCTTCAATACTGCGTGCCACATAACCATGTCATGGGTTCGGGCTGTAAATGACAAAAGGTTGCCATTTATATACCGGACTAATAACAGTCTGCCTTCAAGTGCTTGCAAAATAATCTTCGTTTCTCATGTCGCTTTTTCAGACTCCTTTCTTTCTGGTTTCTGTGGGGTTTCACGTCCGCAAACCATGATAAAATATAAGAGTGGAGGACTCCAGAAATTTTCGATCATGTTTACTTTCTTAACATGCACTAACAGCACACAGTAGGTACATGAGCCTCAACCATTTTTCCTACATCGAAATGCAACCCCAGAGACGTGAATCGAACCCACGACCTTCGGGTAGGCAGCCGTGCAGCCTAGCCGCTGATCCACCGAGGCGGACGTTTGCCTTCATGAAAATAATTGTAGGTAGAGCACGTGCGTAAGCTCAGTGTGCGAAATAAGAAGCCATAAAACGCCTCGGAACGTTAATGTTATTGTCTTTTAATCTCGCCCCGAAGTCACTCTCGCATTTGGGCTGCTATAGAAAAGGCTATCCATACGGATCCCTCGCATGAGGCGATTAGATCCCCGTTGTATTGCATTCCCTCCGCAAAGCTCCCATAGGAACGTTCCGACGGTCGTGCAGGTAATTCGGTTAGCCCCACATAGGACAGCCATTCGGGAAACACGTGTACACAAGACGGCTGATCGCTTGCCCAATAAGCCTCGATGGAATGGAGGATCTGAATTTGATGGCCCGTACAGCATTCATCTTGTATTGCCAGTATAGCCACCTATGGAAAGTTGATGAGCACGTATCTCTCACGTAATGTGCGCTGCGTGTGTGTTTAGCTGTAGAACATGTTGCGTAATGGAGCAAATAAGGTTAAAGGCTTCTTTTTTAGGCTAAGCCTTTATGACTCATAAATGTCGGCGTCTTACGCGAAAAAGAGCGGTACCAGTAAAAGTGCAGAAAGGCAGTCCCCGGTGATGCGCCAGTATCATGCGTATTGGTATGCGCTATTAATAGGGGCGAAGCATCTTAAACGCGCAATGTCCCTCCGTCCAGTAATCGCCGCACCGGGTCCACAGCAGATATCAAAACCGAGGCTTTCGTAAATAAAAAAGTTAACGAACGGTTGTTAACAAGAACAAACAAAATAAAAGAATACAACAACGGAAAAGCAGCGACATTCAACCACCGAACTATTAAAGTACATTACAAAACAAAAGGTTAACAAGACCCAAACAAAAGGCGGGTAACAAAAACAAAGTAGAAAGTCGGGATTCATGATTTGATGCACATTGCACCATCCCATATTCTGCATTTATTTCATAAATAAGCGTGGATTTCCATCGTGAAGATGGCAATACGCCGCTCGAAGCAGTGCCTGCACTGCAAGGAGCAAAACACGCATTTCTAAACTTGCCGCGTGACCAAAACCTTCTGGCCCCTCGTTGGCAAGACGTACCATGCATTAGCTATGGAAAGGTTTATAAAAAGGGGTAAGTGCCTGAATGGCACTCTGGCACGTCTGGTGCTAACGACCAGGATGTTTCAGTACCAGGAAATATATTATTATTATTATTATTATTATTATTATTATTATTATTATTATTATTATTATTATTATTATTATTAATACTATTATTATTATTATTATTATTATTATTATTATTATTATTATTATTATTATTATTATTATTCTTATTATTATTATTATTATTATTATTATTATTAATATTATTATTATTATTATTATTATTAAAATTATTATTATTATTATTATTATTATTATTATTATTATTATTATTATTATTATTATTATTATTATTATTATTATTATTATTATTATTATTATTATTATTATTATTATTAAATATAGCAGTATTAATAGTAGTAGTAGCTTGTTGTTGACATCGAAGGTAATCTTACACTATTGCACTCGGCACACTCTGGTGGTTGGTTTGCCTGTAGAGCGTGCACCACTGCAATTGCATCCTTACTGCGGAGAAGCCAACCTGCTGTTTAGCTATGGTGATATTGTTGGAGATGGTGAATTAGTCCGAATAGGCAGTTTTTTGCCTAAACATTATTCTTCAATAATTGTCTTAGGTTTCATTTACTTCATTTATGAAATTTATTTGCTTCTTGTACTAATGAACCTATTGTGAAATTAATATAAAAAAATTTCATAATCCTTGCAGAAGTCATGAGGACTTTTTTACAACACACGTATATTTAAACCTGCGAGATCTTTGTACAACCTCCTACGCTTGAATATTGACACTGAGGTCCACTTGTATTTGTTTATTAGCTCGTTAATGTACACCCGTAGGCAAAGTAAGTCGGGATGTGCGAGGTGCGACCACAGATAAAACCGCGTCGCTGCGTCGTGTAACGTTGAGCGTGTGTTGAGAAGACACCTCAGTGCGCATGCGCGTGCTTTCACGCCTGCGGCCATGTTTTTTTCACTTGCCGCCAGCGTGCCAGCTACAAGTAGAACTTTCTTTTCTCAGTGCGTCACGCCTTCCATTCGACAGGGCTACGGTTGGCGTGAATCGTACGTTGCTCGCTTCACTCGATTAGGGTTGACTCTGCCGCAGTGATGAAGCGTTCTCATAGTCATCATTAGTGGCTTTCTGGGCATCTTCTATCTGGTGAAAAGGCAGCGTGAGGTCTGAAAACACGAACGAAACCAACGCAACCTTGGAGGTGTAGAGGTGAAAAGAATAATCTTCAGATTACTTTCATAAGATAAGAAGGTCCGGCAGCTAGTATCTATGTCCAATAGAGATGAAGCGAGGGGCGTATCGTTCACCACCAGCACGCAACGTCGAATTGAGCATGCGACCTATTGAACGACAAAAGCAACCCGTATTACAAAACGCTGCATGTGATCAGCTAGCCTGCAACAAGCAAATAACAAAACATGCCTGCGAGTGCGAAAGGATGTGCACGCGCACTGTGATATGTCGACATCAAACGCCCAGCTAAAGACGGTGTGGCGATGCAGTTTCATTTGATTGCAGTCACCACCCACGTGTCCCAATTTTTTTGCCGATGGGTTTACGGTTGGCATTCAAGGTTTAGAGACTACTAAGTTTAAGATAACTCTAAACTTATGAACGATTTTAGATGGTGCTCAGTCAAACTGTGCTCAGCATGTTTTTAACACCCTAGAAAACATAATTGAAGGCTGCCTGTCAAAGCAACAGGAATATTTCGTTTTTCCTGATAATTAGTGGTCTCTGAAACTCTTGATGACTGTACGTTTGTTTGCTTTTTCATGTGTGTCCTTGCTAACTTACACAGATTAATGCAGCCAATCCCACTCATTTTGGGAGTCAATGTATTTCGAAGAAGCAGGCAAGTAGTGCCCTATATAACATTTTTTTTATATCTTTGAGCCAAGCATCTCGAGTTGGATAGACACTTTTGGGAATTTTGAGTAGTTGCGCGTATGACGTGATAGGCCCGTTGCATTAAATATTTAGTAACACATGCTCTGGCGGTGCCCCGCGTTATGCAGTTGTGAAGGTACTTTTGTGTATTTCGAGTAGTTGCGTGTATGACGTAGGCACGCCCGTAGCATGAAATGTTTAATTAACACATGCTCTAGCTGTGCTCCACGTTATGCTGTGGAGAAGTCATCCCGCCGTCCAAATGGGAAAGTGCTATTAACAGCTCCAGACTCGAACTACAGTTATGGGCAGTCAATGGGTCAACGACACATCTCTTTCTGTTTCGACCCGCGGGAGTGGCCCGAAATATGCTAAGGCATGTTCCCAAGTGCCCAATAAAGTTAATTCATTCACCAATCTATCCAATCTTCCACAAGAAACCCCTTGATGAGGGCTTCAACTATCTGAGCAATGTGCCTATTGGAAGAAGCAACCCGCTGGAGGTGGAAGGGGCTCATAGGACCCTATAAGCCTATTGCCCTTTAGGCTCATAGGACCAGCTTTTGAACCTACGACTGAGAAGTCATAGACTCAATTTTAGATAATGGAGTTACTTATTTTTTTCTGTTCCTACGATTTTTCTTTCGCCGACAACGTGGTCTGCGCCTGCATCATTTGCAATTCAAGCTCCATGCTGCAATCACGCGAAGTCTTTTCGAAGTTTGTTTTCGTCATTTTCAGTTTGGTACAAACTGTAAATAATCAGATGATAATGACTTTGGTATATTGGCACCAGCCCCCTTATGGAGAGGGGCCAAGAGTCGGGCATGGCCCGTAGACGAATTTCTTGAGCCGTGGTATGTGAGTATGAGCCACACGTGACTGACAGAAAGGGCTTCATGACGAACGCAAGCAGTATCTCACGCTATTCATGTAATTATCTGTTCTGCAATCGTATTCGCCATACACTAATTCTCTTCCATGCATATTTTAGTGCATGCGAAGTACATGTATGACCACGAGAGCGCCCAGAAGGAAGTGGCTGGAGATAGATAGATAGATAGATAGATAGATAGATAGATAGATAGATAGATAGATAGATAGATAGATAGATAGATAGATAGATAGATAGATAGATAGATAGATAGATAGATAGATAGATAGATAGATAGATAGATAGATAGATAGATAGATAGATAGATAGATAGATAGATAGATAGATAGATAGATAGATAGATAGATAGATAGAATTATAGGTAGTGCACATATTTGCCCTATATTCGTGCTTGAAGCCTTCGAACGCACTTGTGGCTTTGTTTATTGTTGTGTTGTCGTTGAAGGGATGAATTGTTTCCAACTCCATCAGTCAATTTGGACCGGTGGGCCTAAAGAGGCAAAGGTGGAGAGGTAGAACTTTTGAACGCTTCCTGAACTTCGTCTTGCGAAAAAGCAGATGCAGGCCACATGGAGCCAAGTGTACCAGAAATAATGAAAATTAGACACATCCTTTTACTACCTACCAATCTTATCTATGATGAAGCGCCATGCGTCACAGCTCCCATAGATGCTAGTGCCAGTGTTTCCTCTGGCGTAATAATTGAAGTCTCTCTACATCTGGCCTTGTATTATGTATTGTAAGAAGACATAGTTCTATTTATATAATGCGGCCATATTTAGCTGAAAGTCGCATTTTTAAAGTATTATCTCTTGGTCGAATAACCATTGTTCGCTTAGTTTATTTTGAATAGGATTCTACCCATTCTGCTAATAAGTGAGGTTTCACTTTTTCTTATCTTAACTCCGTCTTTACTTCAGGAAGTTGAAATACACGTATATTTACCCCAATCACGCACTTTCGCGAACGAAGTGCGGTAATTATCGAATGGCGCAACGTTAAATTCATGGGACGCTTCTTGTCAATTCATCCCACACTTCCGCACACGATTTTTCATTATTTAAACGAATACTCCATGGTCTCGCATACCCAACTACCTATAGTATATCCGAACGACGCTATGCAAACACCCGACAAGCTAATTTGGAGGAAAACAGAAACGCATTTTACAGCGAGCGCCCACGCACCTAGCTTTCGATACGGCACGTGCAAGGTATTCTTCATTGGTAAACAATTCAATTCGTGAAAGTTGAAGGTACGCAGGGCTATAGGGTGATTAGCATGAAGCGCCGTATGACTGGCGTGCTTTAAGCTCATCCTAATCCTTTGTTTTGTGGGGTGCTAATCTTTACTAAAAGCTGACGCCGACAAAGTAGGTCTTTGTAATATGCGTATACGTGCCAGACCTACGCAACCGCGGACGAAAAATCTATTTTTTTAATTTAGAGAGAGAAGAAGAGCAATTAGTACAAAGCGTGGATTAACAAACTCTACGCTAATCGCAATTCTTTTTTTTAGATTGCTACTAATCTTCAGTCCTCCATTATCTAATTTTTATGATGCCACGAGGGCACGCGACAGCTCGTATAAATAGTTAGAGCACCGAACTTGTTTGCGAATTCCTGACATGATTTCCAACATTACACCAAAATGAAGTATAGCACGAAAAGAGAGCCATTTGTGGTGCTTTAAAGAAAGAGTAAACAGAAAGTTTGGTAAGGTGGTCCCTTGATGAACTGCACCAAGCAACCAGTGTCGGTTTCGTGAAAGATTTAAAATCTTCACGAAGACCTTAAACTGCAAGTGTTATGAGAGGACCCTATGGTGACTATCTGAACAGTAGAAGCAAAAGCTTTTATTGAGATAGTTGAAAAAGTTACAGGTCATAGTTAGGAGGATGACACTTGATATTTTTCTTTCTTTGGCACTGTACGCAAGCAAAGAAAGTCAATACTCTTCCGGGATTTTTTTCTGGCACTTTCATTCTAAATACAACCAATTTAGTCATATACATCGTCATTGTAAAAGCACGGAAGTTGATAGTGCAGGGTAATGCGTAACTATGAAATCAGCGACTATCAAAAAGGTCGCACTAACCTGATTACTTTCACAACCGACACCGTATTCATGTCGCGCCACATTCGTCACAAACAAGAAAACGCTACTAATCCTATTAGCATGCTATCACTTGTAATTCAATTACATACACACACTTACACATGCACAAACACTGATTCACCCGTACGTACGCACGAACGCACATAGATAGATAGATAGATAGATAGATAGATAGATAGATAGATAGATAGATAGATAGATAGATAGATAGATAGATAGATAGATAGATAGATAGATAGATAGATAGATAGATAGATAGATAGATAGATAGATAGATAGATAGATAGATAGATAGATAGATAGATAGATAGATAGATAGATAGATAGATAGATAGATAGATAGATAGATAGATAGATAGATAGATAGATAGATAGATAGATAGATAGATAGATAGATAGATAGATAGATAGATAGATAGATAGATAGATAGATAGATAGATAGATAGATAGATAGATAGATAGATAGATAGATAGTGCAAGGTATTCTTCATTGATAAACAATTCATTACGCAATGCTGTGTGTGTACGCACGAACGCACATGCACACACACATACACGCACGCGCGCACACACACACACGCACACACACACAAACACACACACACATTAATCTAGCTGTGCCTCTAGAGAAAAGCTGTAAAGAAAGATTGGGTGCATATGGCGCATTGGCACTTATACATAGCTTAGGCCTACATTACATATATGTATATAAACAGAATCATAACCAAAGGAAGAGCGTATATTTATATATAATGAAAAGTGTAAGTCTAGATGTTTACAAAAGCAACACATGGGAGTATGTTACACGCGCAGGACAACGGTGGTTACGACCAACCACGGTTAACCCGGTAAAACCGTGGTTAGCGTCAACCAGGATTAGCCGGTGTTACATAGCACAAAAGCGTCCTCGGTTAAGGCGGCTTAACCATCCTTAATGCACGCCGCCATTTCCTCGGTTCCCCGCTAAACCGAGGTTGCCAAGCTCGATTTTTTACAACCACTGTTAATGGCGTAACCATGGTATCGCGTAACCTGTAACATGCGCGAACCGCGGTTGAGGCTGTCTTTGTTTAAAAGGTATAAGTCCCCTGTGGAAACGTCCCAGAAAATAATCTTCCTACTTTTATACTTGCGTCATTACTCATTGCGTATATTTTAAGGGGTCCGTATTAAAGGGCCAGATAACGGTGGCCTGCTCCAATGGAGCTATTTGTGTAAAATAGTAGACTCGCACGGACAGGACCCCGGTTCCAACCCCGTTTTATCCTGGGCATTATTTTTCGTTCCTCGCGATAGCAGTTACAAACTCGGGCGGCGATGGCGGCAGCGCACATCTAAGATACCCCTCGAGTAAATTCATAAAGCTTTCTCTGTAACGCACGCTATACAGGCATTATGTCGGCATGAAACCTGCCATAATATGCGTTATACAGCGTGGCAGACGATTTAAATAACAACCAGGCGTCACACACTGCCGGTTACGTAACTGGGCGTTACGAAATAGGAATATTATAACGAGTTGGTCTTCGTACGCTTCATGTCTATTACAAAAGGCTCAGACAAAGTCTTTCAGACATCCGTCACCGCATTAGCAAATTGCACAGAAGGCTTTGCAAATGCACTTCTCCGCATAAGTACCAATAGTGGCATAGTGTGGTGCTTCCGATTTGACAAGATTATAATTTGTAGCGTAATAATCACCTCACAATCGCCGTTGTATCATGGGCCCGAGAGATTCAATGATGGTGCTCAGAAATGCCACTTTTCTAGCTTTCGCTGCGACAGTGATGCGCTGTCCACGCAGGCCTATTGTTTTCTTTTTCCTTCATTCAGCTTCATTTGCCGCTCTTTCGTGCAAGTTTAGAAGTTTGTGTGCATGAAAATGAATAAATCAAAATCAAGCTTGTCTGTAGAAATCGCTGCTTTTTGTGGCCAAACACCTTGTGTAGCAGAGGCCCAAAACTAGACCGCAACAAAAGAAGTACACGGCGGCAGTGTGTTTTCAAGATGTTTATCATACGAAAGAAATTGGTTTCCTGAAAAAACTGGAGATTTATAAAACAGGCGCTGAGATAAGCAATACATACTCGCGTGAGCCGCAATTATCATCGCCAATTATCGATCGCATGTGCGCTGCACCTCTGGAAAGTCTTGCTTGTCTCACCGGTTTCGATGTTGTTGTTTTTTTTTTCTTTTAGACCAGCCGTAGCGTTTATCGAGTCCTAGCTTTGGCTGTTTTGTTAAGTGTTAAAAGTTTGATGTATAGTTCCTCCTGTATTTTTTTCCGCTTATCTTTGTATCTTCTGGGTCCTTTTTCCGTAATTTGTCATTCTTTTACCGCATGGTCAGGCGTGTGCCGGATCCTTCTTTTCTGTTTATTGATTTGTCTCTTTATTTTTGTTTCTCTCTGTTTCTATTTTATCTCCTCTTTCATCGCTTTCTTTTTCGAATGTTCTTTCATTATCTCTTTCTATTTTGGAATTTCTTTCTATATCTCTTTTTCTCATTAACTCGAGGTGATTCTAATTTACCTCCTCCTCACCATCACATTTTTGCTCCTCGTCTTTATTTCTCTTTCTGACCCACTTGCTGCACTGCGCTGTACAAGAATATGCTATGATCTGTTGGCTTGACGATGTGGGGAATTGGCGGGTAGGCAATTGGATCACAAGCACTTTAGTTCAAATGCTGTGTCGTGAATAAATATTTAGAGCAAAGGTCTCTGGTGGCTCATGAAAACGTAATCGATGAACACAAGAAATAAAATGAAAAAAGTACAGAGGAATAAATGGGATTTGAACTCGACACTTCTGCAGGATGTAGAGTATTTTGCCAATAACTGATGTTGGTGACAGAGACTCATTTTTAATAAGACCCTATACAGATGTAGGCAAGTTAAACTAACATGAAAGAGGAGCAGAACACCCACTAGTCATTACGCAATGCTAATTGCACAACGAGTGTTCTGTCTGATGATTCTTACTCATTGCAAAGTGTTCATTTATAACTCTTCATCCTCATCAACTGCATGCAACATCAACAAAGTGCACTTAATATCTTACGGATGTCTCCCAGCGGGCGCCTTGCTTATCCGCTCAGAGACCAACTATGGCGTAGTCGGTGCTGTCCTACTAAACTAAAAGTGTGATTGGTGGTGCCATCGACACCCTGTGGAAAGCCGAAGCTACAAACCCAGATGACCTTGCCCCAACATCAAACTGCGCTCGCTTATCGCATTTGGAAATATCGTAACCTTCGGTGAACCCTTCGCCGAAAATTTTTTCACTATCTTTTCGTGTCTCTGGAGCTCGTTAGCTTGTCCATCACAGTAACCGTATTTCGCGAAGTGGACATCGGCGCACGTTTTCTGGGAAGAATAAGATTCAAGAGCACACACGATGGTTCATAAAGATGGTTTCTGACAGTTTTCGGACTGAAGATGGTTTCCCACGTACGAATTACGGTGAGCTTAAAGAGCTGCCCCGTTAACAAAGCCACAGCACATTAACGACGTAGACTAGAAGGAACGCCACCACCACAGGTATGGCACGATATTTTATTTCGATATTGTGCACTCGGAAATCTGCAAAACCATTCGAACCCCACACGTCGGTCCAAACACTGTTCACTCACGATCATGTCCCAAATATGGTCATTCCTCCTGCGCTTTTGATGTCTAGTTGTGCCGAGCCCTTAGCGCCTCTTCACCCATCAAGAAAGACCAGCAATCCCCACGGTCAACTACAGGACGTCCAGAAGGTCCCTGACAGGGGCGTAGGCACACCTTTTTTGGGTGGGGGCGGGGGGTTCGTTTTGATATCAAAATGAGGCCTGGTAGGCAAATGTTGTCGAGGGTAATTTTAAGCCCTGTATGATATGAAGAAATAAAATTTGGGTAGAAACATGAACCCTGCGCCTCCCCCCCCCCCTGGCTACGGCAATGGCTCACGACATCATGGCCGGTCTTCGGCTGCCAGTCGCACTGTGAGCGCAGCCAGCAACCAGATTTGGGAAAGTAATAAAGCCGCCCTAATAATGAGCTAGAGGGAAATGTGGCACTGATGTAAATGGGAGCAGCAACGCATAGCAGCTGAGCGAGTACGGGAATGACTATTAGCACATGGATTTCTCTAAGCTTTCTTCTCTCGACTCAGCCCAGCTCCATGGCCCCTGCAGGTGCTTTGTCCCAAGACGACGTTCAGGAGTTTCATCTCAACACCACGACCTTTAATTATGCTTACTAGTACAAATCGGGCCGCAATGTTCGCAATGAATATTTTATTTTTGGAAACGAATGCCACAACATAATAATAAACAAAGCCACTAGTGGGTGCGAAGCCGCAAGCACGAAAGATAGGCAAATCCACGTGCTACCTATTCTACTTATGGAGGCTGAACGATCACAGTGCCACTGTTCTATTTAGTAAATATTGTAGAAAACATTAGGGTTGGAAGGAGGGCTCTGCTTTCCTTATATCTCAGTTCCTTAATATGTGTTCTAGTCATGTCATGGGCACTGTTTCTTATTCACAGGGTGAGACCAATGAGCCCTCATTTTCAATATTCTAAATATACCTTGGACACAAACTGTTTTTTGCTTGTTAGTCTACCAACTTTCTATTCTTGAACACTTTTTTCTTCAATACTTTATCTTCCCCAGTACCTCCATTGCGTTAGAAAACCACCTGTGCGCAATTTCCTCACTCTACGTAAGTTTAAGTTGAAAACTACCTTAGCTTTTCCACTCCCAGAACTACACCTCTCTACAGTCTTTACGTAAAGTACTTAACAATGGTACTTCAAAACATTATCGGGTGTTTCACTTCCAAAACTACGATAGAGGTATGGAAGACGCCGTATAGTAGACGGATTCAGAATATAGACCATCTGGTGTTCTTTAACGTGCTTTGAGATTTCGAAGTAAACGACAATATAGCGTTTTGCCTACATCGCAACGTGATCGTCATGTTTGGGACAGAACCCGCTGCTTTAGGGTAAGAATCTAAGAACTCCAAACACAACTCAACCACGTGGGTATAACGGCGGTATTTAGCTACAGCCAAGGGTACATTATTTAACTGCAACTTACGTATACAGCTACGAGCGAGATGAAGCCAAAAAATATGTACTTAGAAAGGGTAGGCATAGGTTTCAAAACTTCAGGCTTTGCATTCAGAGCACTATATCTCACTATACCTTTTAACTAAAGTAATTAACTGTGTTTTAACTGCTGTCTAGAGCACTATATTTAACTGCAACCCGAGTATTTAGCTGGATGAGATTGTTCGGATCAATTGCAGAGATAGATGAGACAACTATAAGCAGTCGAACCAGCCCACGACGTGGCGTATAGACAACCTATCTGTCCGTACATGGGAGCAGCCATCTACGTGCTAGTTCAGGCCCCGACAGACCTAAATAATTTTTTTCTGTACCGCACCCTGACAGAGGTGGAAGAAGCTTCAAAGCCGACATATTCGTCCACATTTTCAGAATGCCAAGCAGACTAATTAGACCTCCAGAGGTAATGAATTCAATATTTTTTTAAAAACGCGTAATTAGTGCACAGGCGTACGAGCTTTTGTCGCCCAATTCAGGAGCCGCGCAGCCTAATTGGTCAATCAATTATTGCAGTAGGAATCCTCTTTCATACTTCAAGGCTCGTCAAAGCTTAAACCAGCACCTTTGAATCTACACTAGCTAATTGCTGCTATAGGCTAACCTTCCTTGCGTTTCACGAATTCATATGCAGGCATCTTAGGGAGTATGAAAATATGCTCCCAGAAACTTCGAAATGGTTCACCAAGACTAACGTCAAGGGACTTCTGAACTCCGCAGTATTTTTTTGCAACAGCATAGTGCCTCCCCTTCTGCATGAGTGGAGACTAATCAGTGGCGTACGAAGAAAGCACACGAATAGAGTAAGTGCTTTCTTGGCATTCACTTACAGTGAACACGAAATTTGCTGCGGGAATGTTGCTTAATTCTATATATACACATAGTACATAGCATGTGCAATCCCTCTTCACAGTTGAGTAAGCTGTCCGATTCGGTATAATACTGGTCACGGTGCTGGGCTGCCGACCCTAACGTAGCAGGTTTGATCCGGATAGCAGGTTGAGTAGGGGGATTGTCATGCCTTTAGCCCCAACATCCTTTTGTTTCTTGGACAAGAAAACAATAAAATATTTTTAATTGAAGTTTAAATTGAAATCGAAAAATTGAATTCATGGCCGTTGCGGTCGCATTCCGATCGAGGCGAAGTTCTAGAGATCTGTGTACTGCGTGTTATTGGTGCACGTTAAAAAACACACTATGGTCTAAATTTTCGGAGCCGTCTACTCAGGCATGCCTCATAATCCTATCAAAGTTCCGGGCATTAAACTTCAGATATCAACAATATTTGAGAAAACCATAAGGTAGAAGCAAAAAACATATATTTTCTAGAACTTTTGCGGTCTTACTAGATGAATGTCATTCAATAAGTTTGTCTCAATGGGCAAACCTAATTAGGCTCCTAAATTTCAAATGACCATGAACACGCATGATAATTGTCTTTCTGACTTTATTCGTGGTCATATTTTGAAACGTTTTATTATACGATGGCTTCAAAGTAATTTGTATCCCCCAGCATCGGTACAATAATTGTGTATTCGCACAAACCCCTTCGTCTGCCCATGTCAGGAGTAAGTATTTTTTTCTTTACACCCAGAGGCCTACCTTCACGCGAGTTTGACTTAAGTGTCTAAATTCGCAACTCCATTGTGACTTTTAAATGTCGCAGACGTTTTCCATGTTCCTAACTGCATCAGTTAACAGTATAGCATTTGCAAAATTAATCAGTACACTGCACTATACGAAAGCACACCATATCATACCATACCCTGCCTTAGTTCCATATTCGTAGCCACTGTACCATTGTATCATACCATATACATGACTGACTCCATACATAAATAGCAGCACCATATAGTGAAAAGAAGAACAATACAAACATATGCTCACGATGTAAATATATGAAAGCTTTTTTATGCAGGCAGGGTATATTTTGTACCACAGTGGTAGTTTGACCTTCATTACGGGAGTTTTTATGAACGTGCTATCTTGACAGGAACAAAATCACTTCGTTTTACTTGGGTAAGCGGACTGCACCGCAAGCCAGAATCAACGCTGAGCGTACCCTAATGTGCCCTAAAGGCCAGTCTAATGGGCTCGCAGTTTCCCGCTCACATATAGAACAAGGGCCGAATTGAGCCTTTCGTTCGCACTCATATCTTCACCTTTTAAGTGTATTTCAGGACGGGCGCTCTCAATAATTACTGGCTACTCACTGTATCATACGAGGATCACCCACAAAGATGAACGCACTCGAAGATGGCACGCGCGTTGCACCTACAAACGCACCGCCACGTCCCGTATCTACGCAATCTTCTCCGAACAACGGATCCTTCGGCAAACATTATCTCTCTTGAGAGTTCATGTACGTACGTACATACAAAAACGCTTGGCGACGTCCCCGCTGCCGAATGCCGTCGCTCGACATGAGCACCTAATGACGCTTGAGGATCGTCCAGATACGACGTGATCCCCGTAAGCCGTCGCGATAAGCACGGTAATGGAAGAGCACGCATTAACATGTAAACACACTTAGTGACTCTGGCTTCGCCGCGTAAACACACTGTCTATTTCGGGTTTTGTTTTGCCGGCATGCGTGGATGTATTTCGTAATAGCATCTGAATAGCTCTGGCGAAGCTATTGTGAGTCTTCTGCGAGTAGGTTGCTTTTTTCTATATCGTATCGTCGTTTCTACAACGTACCGTTGGCGAGCTTTATCATCGCTTATCATGCATTAAGTCGTTATTTATTTTTTGTTGTTGTTGTTGTTGTTGTTGTTGTTGTTGTTGTTGTTGTTGTTGTTGTTGTTGTTGTTGTTGTTGTTGTTGTTGTTGTTGTTGTTGTTGTTGTTGTTGTTGTTGTTGTTGTTGTTGTTGCGACGGGGAACAAAGAAATGACAAAATGTAGCCTTGCACTACAAATTATTATAGAAATATTTTATGCTGTATTTTGAAAAGCCGAAAAGTTCATTGCTGCATCAGTAATCAGTAGCCAGAACACAGAAATCTTGTTGTCACGGCATCAGTTTGTGGTGTTCTCACAGTGAGATTTGTTGTTGTTTTTAACTCGGTTAAGTATTTGCATCTAGGTTGCGCTAAGATCTATTCCTTACAGTGGCTCCAGTGAAATGCCAAGTCCAGCGATGATTATCATCCCCTAAAGCCTGCTCAAACCCCGTTATTGTTCTGATGTTTATTTTAGTGGATGATATAAAGAATAATGCACTTAGTTACACGCACTTTTTGCAGCCTTGTTCTTGTGAGTTTTTATTCTTTCAAAGTTTCTAAATGCTTTTCTGCTATTTTAATGGATTGATTTACATACAGTTAGTGTACACACCATGACCCCATAGTCAAAGACTGTAGCGAGGCCTTCGCTAATTATTAATATGTTGTAAGTAGGGGTGTGGAAGAATAATGAGTGTAGGCTTGAAACTAACGAACAAACACAGCAATTTAAAACAAAAATATATAAATGAAGCACAATTGGCAACAGAAAATGTTGCACAATACCTGTGTATAAATAAATGAAGCAGATATATAATAATAGTCAAATATTATTCCACGAACGAAGAAACTGAAAGAATCTAGTGCGCTTGCCCAAAATATATCCATGAGCGTTTCTAAAGTATGGAACAATATGATGAACAAAGTAAACTTAAAAATAGATAATTATTGAAATAAAATTTTGTTAATTGGCGTCCAGTATATGTATTTCAATGTATCTCAGTGTAAGGACAACACCGCTTTGAACCAATGTACGAACAGAAAACATCTACGCATCGGGACTTTTTTTTTTTTTGCTTGCAAATTTTTGTTACAACAAAAATCATCTTGAATTCCTGCGCGTACTTCAATATTTCAGACCCGAAGAAAAACAAAAACAAAGACCAAGAGTACTCATTTAAGAAGACGTAAATGTTTTATCAGCGACAGTGAATTCTCGATCGGCTTTTCCATCACGTTCGTTTTCTCATTATAGAAGAAAAATTGTCTGGGTTTTTCTTACATTCCGTCAATTTATCAACAAGATGAATCATATATGACCTTTAAAAATTCGACCACAGACAAGCGCAAACCTAATGCATTTGATTGAACCATACTGTCTCGAACAACATTACCTGAAAACGGTATAGATTTCACCGTGGCACATAAATCTTGTCGGGCAGGCTATTATGCACAACTTTATGGCTTTTAATGATCTTCGGGCAGTAAATCTTCAACATCCTCTCAAACATTTTGTCTGAACGCTATGCTAAACCAACTTGTGAGCCCCCGTGAGAAACTCTCAGTCAATGCTGCTTTCTTATTCTAAAGGAAAATAGTTGTTCATTTTTAACGAATCTTTTGTCATTCTCCTTGATTGTATCCTAGCATCTCAGGGAAGACTCATGAGAGGAATTGAGGTTATAAAAACAGCTTGGCCAACAATATCTACAAAAGCTACTAATTGTGAGGTGTCTCTCTCACATGTTTTCTGCCATTCTCACACGTTTTCTTCTCCATTTTTGGCTCCTAGCCTCTTACTTTTACTCTTCAATATTTGATTCTTGCTGCCTCCTGTCTTTCCTTCCTGTTTTATTTACGCTGTGCAATCACGTCTATATTAAACCATGAACTCGACAAAGCCTACACTTTATCATTTTAATTTTTGCTTTTCTTTTCATATAGTTCCTTGTGCTGCTTTTCACGCGGCTTTCTTAATCAGCTGGTGATCGTATTATTCCATGCAGTTTCTGTTTCGATATCCCTGTGACGTGTTGTGCTCTCAATTTTGTGCTGATTAGGAGACATCTATTTTTTTTTTGTCTAACCTCAAAGTTCTTCAGCTGCAGCTTAGTGAAAGATATTGCCACCACAATGCCTTGATAGAGCCCCCTAATGATGCGGTGCAGCAACTTTTGTCATATATATGAGCCCTCCTATACAGCAATGAATGACTTCTTTTACGTCTTTAGAGAGTCAATACGTAGCGGAAAAAAATGCAACGGCAGCATGCTCCAATAAGCCGTCACTGCAATTCATCGCACGCTTAAGCAATCAGTCTATGGCAATATCCTCGACAAAGTAAACACGTTCAATTACTTATTCATTGTCCATGCATTACATTAGCTCCGTTTCCTACTAAAATAGTAACAAATATGAACAATTAAAGGTGAGTGATATGTGCGAATGCGTATCTTTATTGCATTGCTTTTCCAAGTCATAATGCTAATGTAAGTGGTGGACCGCGCAAACTTGCGACAAAAAATTTATTACATCGCGGCAAGCACAGCGTTAAAGATCTCATGAACTCTCAAATAAATCAGTTTA
The DNA here is from genome assembly GCF_043290135.1 of Rhipicephalus microplus. Classification (NCBI taxonomy): domain Eukaryota; kingdom Metazoa; phylum Arthropoda; class Arachnida; order Ixodida; family Ixodidae; genus Rhipicephalus; species Rhipicephalus microplus. Next base: position 17,316,850 of record NC_134707.1, read on the forward strand.
AGGACATGTAGGAGTCATTGTCAACATTTTCAATTTTTCTTCCAAAGAAGAGGTTGTAAAACTAAAGCTTTCATTTTTGGCATGTCATGTGGGCTACCGGCTTTATTGATCAATCCATTAACATTGTTCGAACTAACAATGGGAGCTGCAAGCTAGCCAAACCACATCAGTGACACGAGTCACGAACAGCTATTCCCACTGGATACATAATGGCTAATTCCACGAGAGACTGCTTAAATACGCATGCAACAAGTCCCATTGCAAATCCTATACACATAAACGAAGAGTAAATGCCTCAAGATCAAGCCTTAACGCGATAGAAAACATTCCATTAGAGCGATTGTGTGAACAGGAACAAGCCGGTTGATTTCATTCCCAGGAATCGGGGACATCTAAACGTACGTGGCTCCATCTCTCGGCTTCAGGAACGGGGGCCTGTCATAACTGAATGGGAAATAGGTGAGTAAAATCATATCTCTTGAAAAGAGCTAGATATCAAAAATGGCTCCGTTTAATGTGTAGAAGAGACCCCCTAGTACATTCTGGTGAAATCGCAGCATCGCATGACAAAGTGTGTAGCTTCGCAGGACAATTGAACACCGCCCATAAAAACCCGTTGGATCCGTTGTTAAATATTGAACGCTGTGGAAATCCACGCAGTTTGTAGTGCAGCACTAACTCTTCCAGCGTCTTCAAATAAGCGTCTGCTGTATAAAACCGGGAGTTGATTTTGATACCTAGCTGTTTTCGTCAGATAGCTTCTTTATTCGCCTATATCCCATTCAGTTACGGCAAGCTACCGTTGCAGCCGACAATAGGTGGCGCTCCGTCCGCATCTCTTAAATCCTGGTCATGGAGGCATCTACCCTTGTACAGTCAACCTCTATAATCGTTGTAGGCGGAAACGCAGAAGAATATTTTAAAGTATTATCCTGACCGCATTGACACGTCCGAGTAAGCCTGAAGACCTTTTTAAGGCGAACGCATCATACCCTTGCTAGACAAGCCACCTATACCGATGTTAACGCAACCGTGGTTAGGTGTAACCGTGGTTTGCGTATGTTACACGGCACGTGAAATCGTGCATATGCAAGTAACTACGGTTGTAGGAAACCGAGCTCGGCAACCTCGGTATGGTGGGGAACCGAGGAAATTGTGGCGTCCGTGGAGGATGGGTTAGCCGCCTTAACCGAAGACGCTTTTGCGCAGGGTAACATCGGCGAACCGTGGTTGGCACTTGTCGTGGTTCCACCCGGTTAATCGTGGTTGGTCGTGAGCGAGGTTCAACTTACCTGTGCAGCAAAAGTAATATATGCCTCATCAAACGCCAATATCAGTGTGCGTCCCGCGTCAGTGGTGTCAACGTCAGTAATGCAAAACTGGTGACGTCAAGTATTTACAGCACCATCTGACGTAATCAAGTGAAGCCGTTATGTCGTGATTTTTCATGTGACGTCAACATGTCGTGACGTAACATGGCGTCGTGATTACGTCACCATCACGACACCGCAGATTCTAAATATCTGTGACATCATCGTAACATCATTTCGAGACACATGATGATGTCATCGCACTACATCATTGCCTGGTTAACGGTGGGTGGTTTCCGGAGGCAGTGTAAAACAAGTTGAGGTGCAGAAAGCATTGAGCTTCCTAAAATTAGGTGAAGGGGATTCTGGTGATATGATCGTTCACCCTCCATGGGATTTATGGGTCACGCACACCATAGCCAAGTCTTCGTACTTGTGGCCTTACAACGCAATTGTGGCATTGTTTATTCCTGTATTTTAGTTTTGTCTCTAATAAAGGAACGGACCGCTGTGAATTTCTTGACCCGATTTGAATGAATAAGCCTAAAAGGTTAAGATGGTGAGGTGCAAATCACTGAAAATTTGCTGAGTTTTGTCTCAAGGCAAAGCGTTTTCAGGCCACGCAATACTAAATCGAGCCAAAGCAACGAAGATTCGGCAAATTATGTACCAACCATCATTCCCAGCAGAGAGAATTGTCGGCGTTGCCGCTTTGCCTTTCGTGAATGAGCGCGCTTGCTCTATCGTTTTCCTTCATGGTGTAAGGATAATGTGTGGTTTGTTTGTTTGTTTGTTTGTTTGTTTGTTTGTTTGATTGTTTGTTTGTTTGTTTGTTTGTTTGTTTGTTTGTTTGTTTGTTTGTTTGTTTGTTTGTTTGTTTGTTTGTTTGTTTGTAGCCTCTAATCCATGGCTCATACCCACTCTAGGGGATTGACCAAAACAACATATAGTCTCATATGAACGATAATTGAACTATTGCTTACAACAAAAAAGAAAAAAAGTTGTAGAATGAAGACAGCATATTAAAAAAAATATTCGGAGAGTCAGAAAAAACTCGACAAAATAGACTCTAATAACTATACCTTGATTTTGTGAGCCGACCAGACAGCTGGTTTTGCCAAACCTGATTAATTTGGTATGTCGCTGATTTAACAACATTTCAGAAATTTTTTCTCGAACCGCTATTTTTTCAGTATTTGTTAACGTGGGCTTTATGTTGAAAAACATTTAGAGTTTTGAATGAAATCACACACCGCATCGAATGCATTTCTGTGGCAATTTCCCAAAACAGAGGCACCAAAATTTAGAGAATTTTCTGTGGTTAAACTTAAACCTAGCTTCACAAATGAAATAGCTAGAAGTATTTTTCAAATTATTGCATAGTTCCGACATGAGCCAAAAACTGTTCAATAGTTTCTGATTCTTCTCAAACGCCCCTATTCTTCATCGTCGTCAGCATCTTCGTCATCATGATGACCCACAGTGGGTATCTTGCATTCGCGGTGCCATGATGGCAAAAAGAGAATTGTGTAATCCGAAACACTCTCATTTTTCATCATCTTCAGGGTCATCGTCATCGACGGACATTGACAACAAACAACAGAATGGACAAGCCTAAACCCTAAAGTTATTCATCCCTAAAGCTCGGTAAGTTCACAGCTCCTTATACCTAGTGACCAAAACATTCCTTTGCAAAGAAATAAACAAATTTGAACAAGAGCATACAAGCTAAAAAATTTTTTAAGCAGAATATTGGTGTCTAAATAAATAAACAAATAAACTTCAATAAATAAAAACTTCTAAAAATTTAGGACAGACGTGTTTCTAAATAAATGCTATGCAGGTCATCATAAACAAACAAAACGCATATTTATTCACTATGTAGTAAGCAACATGTAATTTAGTCGTATAATCTGATAGTGCATTATTTATTAACATTCTCTTTCTTTGTTTTTTCGAAATGTTTGGACTGACCAAAAATCTTTCAAATTTATGAAGACGTCTTTTGACATTTCATACATTTCTTCCTATACTCTCTACTGCATAATTCGCAAAAAGTGACAGCACAAAGGCACCGGGGACTTCCCACTGCTTTATGCTCAATTGGCAGGAAGGCAGAAACGAATGCTGTTAGGTAAAAAAAAACACAAGAAACAGGAGATAATTTCTTCCTTCCTTCTACTCAACGCTCCATAGTAAACTATGGTGAACAAGTAAAAAAAAACTCTGTTATAATAACAGGTCTGAAGGTATTTTGCATCCAAGTGATACCTTCAAATATATAGAACAGATGGTTACTACTCAGGTGATCGGCTGTTAAATTTTACTCCGCAGCTACTTTTTTATCCTCACTCCTCACATTCAAAGGTTAATATTTTGAGTAATTTTATGCCAGTATTCTTTTCTTCCTGTTCCAATATAGATTGTAGACAGATTTCTATTCCGTTTTATCTATCTAGCAAGGACATTTCGTTGTGTGGGACAAATATACCATCAGTGCAAGAAAATTGAATTTGTATTTGGTGGCGAAACATGGCGATTGTTGCCTGCTTGGTGCTTTTGTCGACTCTATAACAAATATTTTCAAATCAAGCCCGCAGCTTATTTCGATTGTGATTGCCAGGTAGGTATTTTGGAAAACCCAATGCTTCGCCCTTTACACCTGAAAACAACAAGCACAACAGCAAGAACTGCAACTACAGCAACCATTACGAGTGCCTGCTTCTGGTTCTATCCTCGGTACAACAACTATTTTCGAACAACGCAGGATCTGGTTTGAATTCTGAATCCCACTTAGGTATTTCGGAAAAAGTAACGCTTTGCCCTTTGCATCGAACAAAAACTGGAACAACAACGACAAAAATAATAAAAACAAAATATAAGTGCCAGAATGGGAATGCCGAGAACACTTAGAGCTGTTTCCCAAAATTGACCCCTGTGGTTTTCGCAAAGGCCGCTCACATCTCTTGCTCCAAAGAACATCAGAATCTAATTTCTTTTCAATTTGAATTCACCTACGATAGATCTGAGCTACAATGATTGACCACACATTCTGCAGTAACACTTCCAGGTCCCGGAAAATTCAATAGAGGCTTTCGTGAAATTCCACCTGCAATCACCTACCTTTATAAGCTAGGAGCAAATCAAACGCGTAGGTAGAGTGAAATAAAAAAATACTGAGCAAGCCACCGCAAGCTTATCTGCTAAGTTGCAGGCGGCCGCATTGTCTGTTATCACATGACCTCTCTTCAACTATAAGAATCAAAACAGTGAAATTACGTCTTCTGTAGCATCGTGAAATAGTTGGTGTCGGCAGTCCTCAAGTAGTGACAAGATTGCTTTCGTTTTCAATGAAAGAAAAGGGGGTGGGGTGATAACCTCTTGTTGAGAATGATATCAAATTCAAGCAACTAATCATTTTGCGCAGACCACTGGGAATGTTTTAAAAACCAAAAAAATAAAGATGTTAGCCAAACGTGCAAGTATATAGTCGTTGAGGCATGCAACGTGGGCACTGCGTCTGTTGACCAGCAATGTTTGTATATTTTGACATCATCTCTTACCAGGCACCTGTTCTGCACCGGTAGAGTGCGAAGGCCGTCTTATGTGCATCTGCAGCTCCTTACCTGCAATTTATTATGGATGTAGATAATAAAGCTCAGAAGATGAAACTTCACCTTCCATTAAAGTACGCGTGCGAGATCAAACACGCACATTACCTGGACAAGTTTACGTTTGTATGAAGCTTACCTCTTTGGGTCAGTCTGGCTTATTTATCATTTTCAAGAACTTAAAAAAAGCTTTTCTTCAAGGTTTGTGGTTCAGAATATTGGGGTTTAATGTCCCAAAACCATCTTATGGTTATGGAGGACGCCGTAGGGGGGGGGGGGGGGGGGGTACTGGAAATTTTGGCCATCTGGTGTTATTTAACATGCTCTCACATCTCACAGTGCAGGGACCTCTACCAGTTAACCCTCACCAAAATGCGACCACCACGGCTGAGATCAACCTGTGACGTTCGGTTCGCCGTGGTGGTCTAGTGTCTAAGGTACTCAACTGCTGACGCGCAGGTCGCGGGATTGAATCCCGGCTGCGGCAGCTGAATTTTGTGATGGAGGCGAAAATGCTGTAGGCGCGTGTGCTAAGATTTGGGTGCACGTTAAAGAAGCCCAGGTGGTTCGAATTTCCGAAGTCCTTCAATGCGGCCTCTCTCATAATCATATGGTGGTTTTGGGAGGTTAAATGCCACATATTCATCAATCAAACCTGTTACGTTCAGGTCAGCACCCAAGCACTTTAAACACTGATCCACCGTAGAGGACTAAGTTTGGGGTTCAACGAGATACTTTATAGGCTACGAATAGTGGTAATTGAAATACAACTTCTGCAAAATAACTAAAAGGCCTGATAAGTGGTGAAACCAAGCATATCACAACTTGGTAAGGGCACAGCTAAACCCCTCATAATTTTTTTTTTCGGTTTTGAAGGTGCATGTATATATACATATGAACCGAACCGCCAGTGCCAGGAGGGACCGTCTGATCGGGAGGAATGCGCTAGTGAACGGAAACATACACAGACCGCTGACATCAGAAAGGTGAAGGGGAGAGGGGGGAGAGAGATGGGGGGGGGGAGTGGAGGGAAAAGTGGAAGGGGGGCACCCGAGGGGCGTTCACCGTATATTATTTTTCTCTTTTTTTTTCTTTTTTTCTTTCCTTTTCTTTTCTTTTCTTTTTTTCTTTTCCTTTTTTTTCCCTCTTACCTTGCCCTCTGATTTGAGATTGTATAAAGCTGAGCACCGACAAACTGTATCTTTATTCCTGATGAAGGCCAGACTCTAGGCCGAAACGTCGAAATAAACCACGTTGTGACCGCTCACGGAGGATCTACTAGACTATATGCAACGCTACGGCCACTCAACCACCATGCCTGCCTACATATGAACTCATATATAGACACTCATGACCATATATTAACACGGCTGTCACACTACGTACTGTTGATGGCAATGGGACCTAATCAGGATCGCATTTCTCGACAGTGATTGGCTCCCTTCCAAAGCTTGCATAAGAGAGCCAATTGGGTTGGTCAAATTCAAACTCAGACACGTCCAATCGCGATCAAAAGTGCCGGCGCGACCCTGGTATAATGTATGTCAATCATTACTCTCACACCACCAAAAACAATTACTAGCCGCACCCCTGGTGCACAAGTTGCGTACATACAAAAAAAAAGAAACTCCAGCCCTGCGCACTACACGCAGCACAGTTACAGCGAAAGCTAGAAGAGTGGCCTTTCAGAGCCTTATGTAAACACTCTTTGAGATGCTAACCGCACACTTCTACGTACCCAATACGCCATAAATAATAATGAATTTTGTGTAGTATCCCAGCATTCACTATTGCTATCCTTCTTCATTCTTGGGAAAAGAGTGGTATTAGCTACGCACTTGTTAATGATTTTGTGAAAAATCTTTAGCAGTGGCTGACAACGATGAAAAAATATGCCTAAGGTGGGTATGCGCCACAGTTGAAAAATAAGTTTTCTAATAGATTGGAGCATTGCACGACCCACTCATTACGTGATTCACATTTTGTGACACCTGACTGCTCCTTCGATGATCTAAAACGCTTTATTACTCACATTACCGCGATTCCTTTCCCGACATCAGGCTTACATAGGGCCAGTTTAAAATTGAGTGTCAAGGACTGGCGTGGTTCTGTGATAGAATACAGGGCTGGCACTCAGCGGACCCTGGTTCAAATCCCACTGTGTTATTGGTGGTTTTTATATACTAAGTTTTTCATCGTTCGATACTGGTCACGGACACCGGCGGCGGCGGCGGCGGCGGCGGACAACTGCGGCACCACACGTGACCCGTGTTCTGCTCTCATAACAGCTTGTGATGTAAAAAGATGCAAATGAAATAAATTATTATTTCCGTGTGCGAGTGAGTATCGAACCAGGGCCGTTTGAGTGGCATCGGGCGTTGTTTTACTCCAGCATGCATCTTTCTGGAAATACAGTGAAAATAACTTATTGTGCTTTGTGAATCAGTGAAAACAACATTCAAGCTTTACGAACACACGTGTCCTGCATTCATGCTTCACAATACAACACGCAATATGGGAATAATGTTGTAGCGTACAAGTGTATAAAGCCATCGGGTGTCAGTACAAAGGATCATCATAAATACCTTGTGGTATAATGCCAGCCACTCATTACAAAAGGCACACACGTTACTGGACGTATCTTCTTAATACCACGTTGAAAGTGTATAACAAGCTTGAAAACTTTTCCCGTGCATAATTACTGATGGTTGAAACCATGCTACCCATTACACAAAATGAACCCACATGCGAAAACTTCACTGACATAAACCACTTTAAACTTTATGAATTACACTGTAATAATTCACAAGTTATACTTATCGAGTAACAGCATCCAATACCAAATATGCACAAAGTTGTTCAAGTACTCACTAGAGACAGAATAACGCTGTCGCGTTCGACACTTAAAGGCGACGCGTAAGGATACCTTAAGTTTTTTAAAGCAGAATTGATCATATGGAATACTAGGTAACAAGAATGTTCAATTGACTGGTAGCTTTGTGCTGGTGGTCTCTTTCTTGCCTACAGGGCACATAAGTGGCAAACGAAAGCTGCTTCACCAAAGGAGCACGCTGTGTCGCTCAGGTAGGTCATAAAATCATTTTGTGGGCATGAAACATTAGTTGGCGCAATGAAGAGAAACATTTTTTCTGCGACTTGCAACAGTCCTAGAAGACATCTTCGATAACGGGGCCTATTCGGAAGTCTCCCTTCAACCGAACCTCCATTTCCCTCAATGGTCGCATCTGCAGCGCGAGCAAGCTATGCCGTGCCACGGATGGGGATGAGGCCGGCAAACACCGGAAGCCGGACGAAGCGAGCGAACTTCCGGCATTTCGTCATTTCCTATATCTCCGACCCTGTCCTACGAGCCATGAGCTGACCCGCTGTAGAAAGTGCTCCAAGAAACGAGAACTAATCGGGCAGATAGACTCTAGAGATCCCCATTCCAGATTATCCTAGAGCTCCGGTATTTCCTTCGGTCATTTGTTCTTATAAGCAACTTCGTTACAGAGGTTAATTGCATTTACCATGCAACAGCTCTTTTGTAATCAACGCAATTAAATGCAGCACTTGCAATCTGTACATTGTCGCAATTGCTAGGAAGTAACAGCGCACAGACACGGGGAAAAGGAAAGATAGTAGATGCTACTGGCTCTGACTACGAACTAGTCCTTTATTGGCTTTCCTTGTGCACGTCGCTGCAATGTTCGTACTGTGTTCACTCTGTTTCTTTGACCGGGTGTCCTTGCATTGTTACCTCGCAACAAGTAGGACAATGAATCAAGTAGTCAAAAAAAAAGGAAATAGAGCATAATTTTGCTGCAAATACAGAATCTCTGTAGCGAATCACGCTTGATACCATCCACAGTGTCACACGCCATACCTAATAGGCAGCCTTTGTGAACAAAAATGTTTGGAGGACTCTTACGCCAGAGCTGTAAATGACAAGTTATTTGATAAATCCTGAGTTATATAATATCTACTAAATTCGAATTCGCGCTAGCCGCTGGCGTAAATATACAACTGCAAACAGCACGGTCAGTTTTTAGCTCGACGTTCGTTTAATAAACGCGTACAAAAGAAGCTTGGCAAAATAGTAAAACTATTCACTCAGGTGTCTGTCGATATGATACGTGGAAACGAAATCACTGCAGCACTTAAGGTTACGCCCCTCAAGTTGTACTTTACGCTGCTGTCCCACTCCACTACATCGCCTCTAACTGCCATACGTGAAAAAGTGCTTGTCAAAGCGTGTGTATGGAAATTGGAACCCTGTACTGTTCAACACTCTGTGGTACCTTCAGGCATCAAGCATTTTCTGCCCCTGTTATACCAAGGCTTAGTTTTGACGAAGTGGCCACAAAGGTTTCTACATCACTCCAAAGAACTTCAGACTGCAGCAAACTAACTATAAGACTGCGGAGGCTGCAGTCATCGTAGCTGGTAATGAAATAGCTTGCCGACCTGCAGACTGTCTTGAGTTGGTGAGAGTGTCTACCGCACATATAGTTCAATTATATTTTTACCTATTAAACCTACTCTATATGTAACGTCTTTTAGGCCTCAAGGATGCTACCACACTCAAATGTCGTATCACTACTGTTTTGTAACCTAAGCATCACCGCCTTCAGCTTCGCAGTGGTGAAATCAACACCAATACCTATGCACCTTCTCTGAACAGCACACTGGGATGGTTAAACAATAATGTGGGGCCAAATATGCCACAGTTTTATTGTTCTTGTAGTTTCGCCGTACAACTGTCTGTGGAGTTCTAACTTTATTTTTTCGTGTAATATTGGCTACATCCTCTAACAAGCTTTTCATTCATCGCTTGCACATTTCAAGTGAACGCTTTTCTAGTCATGTATAGTTCTTCGTCACTACCGTATTAAGGCTTCATTGTTTCTACATGGTATGTCACAAGTGTTAGTTGAATACTTGTACAAGCTACTTTCTTGTAATGTGCGTGTACTGAGTGCTATCAATGCATGTCTGAGAACACCAGGTGGCTGAACTTTCCGGAGCTCTCCACTGCAGCGTTTCTCGTAATCATATAACGGTCTGCTGGCACGTGAGCAACAACAAATTTCAATATCATTCTACTCAATCATCCCTACACAATCTATTTTCCCCTGCCAAGCACACACTAGCCCGCCATTGGTCTCTGGCTAGACGCTACGACTTGCTTTCACCTTCCCCCTCCCTCTCTCTCTCTCTCGTAGACAAAAATTACCGTGTATCTGCGAGCTTTACTGCAAATGTCATCGAAAGATGATAGTCTTGTGTGTGGAGGTGATGCGTAAGATATTGACCCCATCTGGCTGTAATCATCGGAAACAAAACTATATGTAGAAGGCACAGCCACTGGTAGATGAGATCACCATATCGTCTTAGCGAAGTGTAGGAAACATCCGCTTTTTCGTCCACAGCGTGGCACTGTCAGCGAAGTGTAAGAAGCAGAAGGGTCTTTATAATTACGTATCAATGCATTTTCCAGTTGAAGAAGGCACAGCCTTCTTCAACTGGAAAACAGCCCACAACACAGCCCACACGTGTTAATGTCGCGCCTCAGGTATGAGAAATATCTGCTTTTCAGTCGACGATGTTACAAAGTATGAATGCAGTCACCTGGACAATACGGCTGGGCGTTGAGGAAGTGGTTAAATTTTGACCTGGTTGATGAATCGTTTCGGTTGACAGACAGACAAACAGCAATACAGATAGACATACCCAAAGGCTGCGTTGAAGTACCCCGAGCAATGGGTATGTGCGGTATAATGCCCTAAAACCATCATATTATTATGAGAGATGCCGTAGTGGAGTGCTCCAAAAATTTCAACCACCTGGGGTTCTTTAACGTGCACCCAAATCTGAGCACACGGGCCTACAGAATTTTCGCCTCCATTGAAAACGCAGCCGCTGCAACCTGGATTAGATCCCGCGACCTGCAGGTCAGCAGGGGAGTACCTTAGCCGCTAGACCACCGCGGCGGGGTGACCCCGCAAAAGGCCATTGCCTTTAAATACCAAGGACCCGTTATGCATTCACTTAAGGTAACGTGAAGAGAAAAGTCGTCTTACTTTACTTCTTCTCATTCATTGCGTTTATATTCCGCCCCCCCCCCCCTTCGAAAACTTCCCAGGCCATGCGTGTTTCGGCTTTACTTTCTAGGTCGGATGCATTCGAAGAATTCTGCCTATTAGCTAACTTTCCTCAGCCCCCATGATAGGCTCATCTTATATCAATGAAAGATCATTTTAATGACATTATCATACTACTTAACGTTGTGACGTCATATTGACATCACAGCGAGAGCACGATGTCACAAATGTTGATGGTTTGTGACGTCATCACACGACTATTTCTTGTCTTATTCGTGTTCACATCCTGAGAGTTCATTTTCACGTTAAATATTTTTGCAGCTATCACTTATATTTTGTAGCTATGTATTAACTACAGTAATACCTGGTGCTGTGCTGGAAGTTTGTTGTTATTCCTCAGTATTTGCCGGCATACGGTGCAGACTATGACCAACGTGGTTAACTTTCTATAGAACTGCGCAGGATTAAACAGCACCCGTCCAGCGCATTCTGACAAAACGCATTAGCGTGATGGACATCTCTCAGTGGTTCGGCGAAAGATGGGCGGGCAGGGAGTGCTACTAGTTGAGTCCTAACGTAAAACAAGCAACGAAGAAAGAGAAGATTGACCACGAGCTCGAAAGATCATAACGTATGTATGGCATCATCATAGAGGATAGAGTGGGCCGAAGCACACGGGCACTCTGACAACCGCAAAGAGCGGCGTGACAGGTATGGAGCAGCTGGAAAGCAGCAACAAAAGGATAATACTAGCAGAAAAGAGCACTGTGACACGACTGATTGCAAACCTGAGTATCCAAGTTGTTTCCGACGCTTGTGGCTCACTTTTCTGATTCCGGGGTTGCTAAGTCTGTATCCGTGTGTATATCCGACTGTAGCGGAAACGAAGATAAGATACTTATAAACCCCTGTCTTCGTTTTAGTCCATCCAAGCGACATGATACGGTGGCCAGAAGTTAGTGACGTACTAAACTGCGTACGTAAACCTTTCCTTGATAAGCGGCCTGCGTGTATTTTTAGGCATGAACGGAACATTTCCTCGATTGAAAGAAAATTGAATGTAGTGGAAGCGTCGTCTTTAGGAGTGCAATAAAAACCCATTTATTGGCGACGTTTCGGGGGGGGGGGGGGGGGTGAACTCCTGTCATCAGAATTTAAGCACCTTCAACAAAGCGCATAATAAAGGCATATCGCTTCCTTAAAATGTTGAACAATACGTTTTTATTAAGGTGTTTAACACAACGCCTCCGATTTGCTAGTACTCGTATCATTTGAATCACTTCAAGGGAAGAATTGGCCCACAGACAGACAGACAGACAGACAGACAGACAGACAGACAGACAGACAGACAGACAGACAGACAGACAGACAGACAGACAGACAGACAGACAGACAGACAGACAGACAGACAGACAGACAGACAGACAGACAGACAGACAGACAGACAGACAGACAGACAGACAGACAGATAGACAGACAGATAGATAGATAGATAGATAGATAGATAGATAGATAGATAGATAGATAGATAGATAGATAGATAGATAGATAGATAGATAGATAGATAGATAGATAGATAGATAGATAGATAGATAGATAGATAGATTTCTTCCACAGGTATTCCCTCTAACAGGTTCGCACAATACATAAGCAAAGTAAGGCCATCGTGGCTTCGAGTGTAGTTGTAAAAGCCAACTTTTCGACACTTGGACTTGTCTTCTCATGGCGACCCTGATAATCGTTCACTGCCACGATGTTTGCTATTCAACGTTTTCTGACCGCCCCACAGGAAGAACGTCTTCGCAGATATGTCAAACTTGGTCAACCTATGTTGTGCGAGCGGGAAACCAAAGCACATTTGTCGATTATGTCATATGGCCAACGTTTATTCCATGCGATGGTCCACGATACACTGTCTGTATATCTGACATACAAAATGGTGTGACCAGGCTGCCCTACAACGTCTGGCCAACTGTCTCACTTCGAGATAATTAGGGGTGGCGAATGCAATCTCTGCGGAATATTTGGAGACCTTACCTTACACCCTGGGTCAACACGAATGCGGGCAGTTTTCTGTATACGGATCAATGTGAATGGCTCCATGCAAACTATTAATGCAGACCACGTGATTAAAGCATTCCTGCGCGTCTATCAAAGGTGGTGCATATAAAGGAACGTTAATTAACCAATCCTGCATCCAGGTACAATTACATCGAGGTTAATTAGAGCCATTTTTGCAGGATAATGCGCCGTTGCATGACATTACAATACGTGCATACGCCCCTTATTGTGTAAGATCCTTCGAGTTCATAGATAACTAGGCACAGGAGCAGGTGGATGTGGAAGGTGGTCAGAAATTTTCGGCCGCATATATTTGTAGCTCGGGGCATGTATATTCTCATCACGTATTACTGACATGCACCACTAAAACTGTTCCTACAGATCTTTGTCACACCCGTATTTCAGAATCTCAGCGAACATTTTCGAAGTTTCACAACTTCGCACCAAAAACTGCGAGGCCTATTACGCATTCACAATCAATGACTCGAAGACTAAAGCATTATTCTTCTTCATTTGCTTCCGCACCTCACGTAGTTTAGAAGCGTCACTACGATCAGTCCAACTCCTACCCGCCGACTCTGTCGAGCGATGACGAATTCTTGCGCTGTCATTAATACGTCCTTCTGTATAACAAATTTTTTAGCTCTGCCACCATGATGACTTCATAAGTTGAGATTTGTGATAATTTTTGCATGGATAATTAATACGCCGATGAGGGTGACCTTTCGCACATCATGAAGCTCCTAACGACTTAAGGGGATGCTCAAAGTGACCTCTCTATCGAAACGCTGAGATCGACCAAAGTAAATTCAGAGTTTAGGAGCACATTAGCCTCACAGCTAACGTCGCCTGCGAAAACGCTTCTGGAATTATCGAGTGAAATTCTTGTTCTTCTCAATACCCGAATGACTGAAAACAGAGTTACTGCTTCTAACTTGCATAACATTTCATAATGTTTCAAGCACGTCCTTTTGTAGCCAGATCTAGTTGCGTAAACTTTCGTATTCCTATTGATCTAGATTACGTTTCGTGCTTCGTCGATTGAGACAAGAGCTTGTATCTCTTGTACATGTCGTGAAACCTCATGAAGGCCTTCTAAGTGTCACTTCAAGTAGCCTCAACCTACCACATTGCTTCCAACTTATTTTACCGTATGTAGACTGACGTTTTTCTCCAATATTTTTTATTCATTCACGCTACGTTATTCGTACCTCTCTTTGAAACTCGAACAAAGCCAGCGAAAACACGGCACAAGAGAAACAAGCTGACGCCAACAAGCTGGAACTAACTGTGACTTTAGTGAAGGGAAGTATTCAGCCAGAAAACTTCATACCGTCTTAAGGGTAAGAAGTTAATAAGGTTAATTGACTTCTTTGCCAGAAAAGGCAAGCGTGAGTGGAGACAGAAAGTTAGCTGGGCATATTACATTAAAAAGCACGCAGGTTTAACACGGCAGCAGGAAGCAAATGAGCGGGTTGATTGGCGGAACATGGGAGAGGCCTTTGCCCTGCAGTCGGCGTAATCAAGTTGCTGCTGCTGGTAATGATGATGATGACGTTTTATTCAATCTGGCGAAGACTAGCCCATCAGCCAAAACATTGATGAAACTACATTTCGTACTCGCCTACCTTCTCTTCAATCATCCATCTTACCCATCTCATCAATCTGCATGCCACGTGGTATATATATATATATATATATATATATATATATATATATATATATATATATATATATATATATATATATATATATATATATATATATATATATATATATATATATATATATATATAGCCCATCAGCCAAAACATTGATGAAACTACATTTCGTACTCGCCTACCTTCTCTTCAATCATCCATCTTACCCGTCTCATCAATCTGCATGCCACGTGGTATATATATAAATATATATATATATATATATATATATATATATATATATATATATATATATATATAGAGAGAGAGAGAGAGAGAGAGAGAATAGAACAAGATTATGAATAGAGTACGGGCAAAACAGAAACTTGTATTTTACCTTATTTTACCTACGTTTGATGATGTTTTTCATCCGCATGCTTGAACTTTTATTCACGTGTATGAACTTCCACGTGCATGGACTTTCATACACGTGCATGAACTTAATTTTTCCCACGTTTAATAAAGGCCGGTCCCCGGCTGAAACGTAGGAAAAATAAAACGTCGTCGTTTTTCCCGTCCTCACCTTCATAATATATCACTTTCTCAACAATATATATATATATATATATATATATATATATATATATATATATATATATATATATATATATATATATATATATATATATATATATTTAAATATATATATATATATATTAGCAAGGAAGTAAGGAATTTGACTTTAATGTCCCGCAGTGTTTTGATATTTTGATATTCATGTTTTCATTGTAGTTTTATCATTATCTATCTCCGGTTCTTAGGGTCATGCTGTGTGCGTGAAGAAGTGCTTTCTGTTCTTTAGTGTTCTGTATTTCTATATATGTAATTTTGTTTTTAAATGAGAAGCATTTCTTAGCGAACTTCGGCGACTTTGACCGTATCTATCTATCTATCTATCTATCTATCTATCTATCTATCTATCTATCTATCTATCTATCTATCTATCTATCTATCTATCTATCTATCTATCTATCTATCTAGCCGCCAACGACATTAAGCTCTCCTGGCCGTTTCGATATTGGTATCGATAGCAAACGTGGTATGGCATAACATGACAGTGTAAAGAATACATTTGACTAGTCATAACATGAAAATCATGACATGCATGGCATGAATGTCATGATATACATTTCATGGTCCTGCAGCTCTTGTGGTGGTTTCGTTGACATGGCATGTTGCAAAACTGGTATGGTATGATATGATTGCATGGCGAACACAAGCGACAGACCCTAACATGAAAACTATGGCATTCGTGTCATGTAACAACATGACTACGTTCTACGCTCATGATGCGCTCGCGGCCGTTTCGCTAGCGTAACATATACGAAATTTGGTATTACGGTACGTTAATGAATTACGAATGTATGTGACTGGTGCAAACATGATAATCATGAGATGCGTGTCATGTAACAACATGACTACATGCCACGCTCATGATGCGCTCGCGGTTGTTTCGCTAGTTTTACATGTACCGAACTCGGTATTACGCGATGCCAATGGATGACGAAGGTATGTGAATGGTGCAAACATGATAATCATGAGCTGCGTGTTATGTGAGAACATGACTACATGCCACAGTCAAGACGCCAATACATTTCGACGTGACGTGGTGCACGGGCTCGCCGGCATTCATTTCGTCGCGTCACGCCGACGTTGCCACGCCAGGCGCCGCTCCTGCCTTATACTAGCAGGCGTGCGCCGCGCTGCGTTGCTTTGACGCATGCGCGCTTCAGCGCGCCCAGCGCCCCTCGGTCACGAAAAAAGGGAGACGCAGCGTTGTCTGGGTACTGCATCGGCGAGAAATTCGGCACGTCGCATTTCGCGCCGGTTGCCTTCGTGCCGCGCCGACGGGTGCTGGTGGCGCCTGGTGTAAAACTATAGAGCGCTAGCTTTTCTAACGTAAGGTCGCTGTGCACAGCGTGCATGCGCGTCAACGCTACATTAGAGTATATTGGGCCCTTCATGATGCACTCGTGGCCGTTTTGGGGGTATGTCACATCAGCGATTGACGAAATATGGGACTGGTGCAAACAAGAGAATCCTGACACGTGTGTAGCGCAAGAACGGTGCGTGTCGTGAAAGAACTAAGCTGTTTAACATTATATCTTCTTGTTCTTCAGGTATCTGTTTTCTTTCGATGCATAGTATGTATCTTCTTGTCTACTACTACTACTTCTTGTCTACTACTACTACTACTACTACTACTACTACTTCTTCTTCTTCTTCTTGTCTACTACTACTACTACTACTACCACTACTACTACTACTACTACTACTACTACTACTCCACTCCAGCATAGGTCGTGAAAAGCCTGCAGTATGTTCAAATAAAAAAAAAACATGACACCGTACCCTGCTCATAGCGTGCTCGCGGCCGTTTCGGTAGCTCCACATATACTGAATTTGGTATCACGCGGCGCGAATAGACGACGAAGGTAACCGACACATTCAAACATAAAAATCGTGACACAAAAGTCATGTACGGCATCGTTTACCTTCACCTCATAACATTGCGCTGATTTTAAAGTGACATATCAACATTTCTCGTTCGTGCTTCGCATATCATCGATTCCCACTTTTTTAACTATTTTTTAACTCTCCTTTTCTCTTTCAACCTCCCATTCCCCAACCCTAGCGTAGGGTAGCATACCGGATACTAGCATCTGGTTAACCTCCCTGCCTTCCTTTTTTCTCGTTTCTCTCTCTCTCCCACTGTACGTGGAATCTGCCAATTTTTTTGCATGATATTTAACTGTGCCTTTACGAACACTTCACGCCATAAATTGTCTACTTGCTGATATACGTCGCCAATCTGTATTACCCCATGTGATTCATATTTAGAAGCAAACGCGTGGACATGTACGTGTTACTTAGACTATATATATATATATATATATATATATATATATATATATATATATATATATATATATATATATATATATATATATAACGGAAGAAATTGTTTGGTCGTTTGAAAGGTTCTAACCTTTGCTTCTCCAGGCTACTACTGCGCGCCATAGACAGTAAAATGCAAAGAAAAATTTTTCCGCGCTCTATTTGCTGTTCAACGATACACCTCGTGCCATTGCATGTTCACCTATCAATAAATTGCGTGGCGAGTCACTAGTGCGACGAAAATGAAGTCATGAAGTTCATTTTGGACGATAATCGCACTTATATGTCAATGGTCGATGGCAAGCCCACGTCGTTTTTCGCACGACCTTCTCAGATGTTCTACATATTCTCCTAAGGTCAAGACACAGAAACGGGAACATGAAGTTATTTCCGACAAGTCTTTCGAAATTGCAGTGCTTGCGGGCCCTTCTCTTTAGTAAAAACATTTATAACTAGCAGTGTTCGGTGGTGTCCTTTTAAAATCATGGCACCTGTGAGCGTACAGTCGCGTGCGATTCGGAGGCTCAGGATTGAGCGTGCATCGACCAAGCACTAAACAGCGCAACGTCCCAGAATACTCTTTCGAAGAGACGGTAGTATCAGGCAAGCTTCACTCAATCTTCTTCCTGTTCCCTATTAGCTGCGATCACTCCTATCCGAGTAAGCTGCTCCAACTGAACAGGGCCAATCGCCAGCATTAACATGTCTTTCCCGGCGATTTCGTAATCCCCCGCGGAACCCATGAAGAATGCACCTAATCTCAAGGAACGAAAAGCTCAAGACGCACAGAAAGGGTGTGGTGTTTGTCATAGGGACGAGTGTTGTAGCATGGAACAGCCAGCGTGGCAAGTACGAATGCCTAATCTAGATTTCCACGGTTCTTATACGTGTGTTCTGATAGAATGGTTAACGATTTAGAGTACCCGGTACTCAACTACGGGGAACAATAAAGTCGTTCCATAGGCCTCGCGAAACTCGACCATTTAAATTACGTGTGTCTACAAAATTTTTTTAAAGATTTCAAGAGCTGCCCGAGTTCTGACAGTTAAGCAAAAATTCATAAGGGTTATAGCAGCAACAAAGGGAAGTTTATTTTCCGCTAACCAATATACAGGAAATACAAAATATACAGGATAGTATGGCGCGGTTACATTCTGGTTTGTTTGCCCATACCCGTTACAGAGTAATGGCGATGGTATGTACAAACTACATGGCACGTTCAGCCTTTATTACATTGTGCCGGCTCGTGTAGGCGTCGTCATCAGGGTGCACCTCACTCTCGGAAAAAAAACCACCGTGAGCTTGCAGTCCTCAGGATTCAAAGGGTGCATTACCCCACTCAGCGCACGCCCTTTGGCTGCGCCCTTTCGTAGTCTAGTATCTAGTATCCCAATCAAGGGAGGCAGATTAGTGGGGTGTGATGGGGAGCGCTAACTGCCCATCCCTAACGAGAAAGAACCGCGTATGCCACCACAGAAAGAATTTTTCCTCCCCATCCGCTTCTAGCTCCTCCGACAGGTGCCGCCACAGGAGCAACCTTATTTGTCGCATAGTGGGGAAGGCTGCCCTTACTGGGGCACTCCTAGCCTCCGCCAGGCATCTTCTCCTCCAGAGCACAAACATCGTCACCGCCACCACCAGTTTGGCTAAAGCGCCTCTGTTCCGCTTGTGTCTTGGTGGGCGTCTTATGCCGAAATTCCTGGCAGCAAGGCGCCAAACTGGTTTCGCTGCGACACACTCGAATAGGGCATGCGATAGCGTTTCTTCTCTGTTGCAGTTTGGACATCGAGCGCTGGGGACTATGCCTAACTGATGTAAGCGCTGTCTTGTAGGCAACACTCCCCACATCCCCACATCGGAGGCATCGAGGTTGCCAACACAACCTCGATGCCTCCGATGGAATCCGTAGGAAAAGAGCCGAAGAGGAGTGCCTTGCACTTATCCTCGTTTAGGGCCGCTCCTCACACTCTGGCATATGTTGCGAAAGTCTTCTGAAACTCTCCTAGGCTTCTCTCATCTCTCAGGAACAAGGACACGTCGTCGGCGTATGCCAGGACCTTCAGCTCTTCCTGTCCCGCCATCGGGAAGCCTCTGATGTTTGTATTCGCGACCAAACAGGTGAGCAGTGGCTCTAGTGTCATTACGAAGATGGTCGGTCCCAGTGGGCAGCCTTGCCTTATGCCTCTTCTGTACCTGAACCCTGCGGTTACGGTGCCATTGATCACCACCCTGCAGGTCAAGCTGCTATACAGGACGGTAACTAGCCGTACAAACGCCGGTGGGAAGTTAAACTCCCTCATGATGTCCTGCAGGTACTTGTGGCACACTCTATCAAAGGCTTTGGCCTGATCCAGGGATAAGAAAACGCCCTTGAGCTCTTTCCTGGTGACGTACTCGAATACGTCTCGGGTAGCAGTCAAGTTGGCGAAGATTGACCTGCCCGGGACCGCGCACGCCTGGTACGGAGAAATGATCTGGGGCAGCACTGTCTTCATCCGGTTATTCATTATGGTGGCGACTATCTTGTAATCAGTGTTTAAAAGTGTAATGGGGCGCCAAGACGCAGGTTCTCTCGGCGGGGCTCCGTCCTTGAGTATGAGAACAATCCGCCCTTCAGCAAAGGAGGATGGCTTCGTTTCTGTGTGCAGTATTCCGTTTATCATGGAGAGCAATGCATCACCCAGCACATCCAAAAACTTCACATAGAAAGCCGTTGTTAGGCCGTCGCTGCCTGAGGCTGTGTTTTGGCTCATGCCTGCGATGGCATTCTGAAGCTCTTCTATTGTGACGTCACCGCCTATATCAGCCACTTCGTCTGCCTCCAGTCTTTTTAGGTCTTGGCATATCTTTTTAAGGCTGTCTGCGTCAATTTCTGCGTCAGTGTCGTCATTAGAAGCGCCGTCTGCCTCAAACTGTGCTTTGAAGTGATCTCGGAAGATAGCTTCAACCTCCTTTGGATCCTTGCTTATCATACCATCCGGGCGCGTGGCTTCGGCTATCTGGATCGAACCATTCCCTTGTATAGAGTAAGTATCGCCTATTTTTAGATGCGGAGCATCTAATACTCGAGGCTTGTAGTGCGGCGCCGTCCGCAAGCTTCCTCCTCCTTCTTCCACCATCTGTGCATCCCTTCCTCCTCTACACACCGCGCGTGCTTCACTCCTCCACCATCTGTGCACCCTTCCTCCTCTACACACCGCGTGCGCTTCTCCTCTTCACGAACATTCGCTAGCTGTATAATGTAGCGCGCATGCGCCGTCACGCTTCGAGAACATCGGCAGCTGACGCGCGCGCATGCGCCGTCGCGCTTCGAGAACATCGGCAGCTGACGCGCGCGCATGCGCCGTTGCGCTTCTCCCCCTTCTCGAACATTCGACAGCTGACAGTGCATGCGCCGTCGCGTTGTATATATACTCAAGGTCGGCGCTCGCTCGCTCAGTTGCCGCTCGTCGGTTGGTTTGTACGGCGCGTCGACGTCCAAGGTCGCGGTGAAATGAATTCCAACGAATCCACAAACACAATGATCGACGTCCCTTCGACCAGCGCCGCCCTTTCGCATACGTGTGTACGTGTTCACTCATTTAACACCCCCTCCTACAACCACGTTAACCAATTTAGCCATCGACCCAAGTAAGTCGCAATTTAACACCCCATTTCACAACCACGTTAACCAATTTAGCCATCGACCCAAGTAAGTCGCACTTTAACACCCCGTTAACCAATTATATGCTCCGCATCCTCCTCAGTGTTCCCCCGAGGGAAGCTGCGGGCAATTTTTTGTATTGCTCTCTGGGTCAAGCTTACTCGTGGGCCGACATGCTCTTTTCTGTAGCAGTCGGTTGTGCTTCGTGCGTAAGGTTTCTACATAATCATTCGTGCAGGAGGTCAGTGTGTCCGCACGTTCGATGATCCGGATCCTTCGTAGGACGTCATTTATTGCGGCCGTGTAAGGTCTCTGTCTTGCTTTCCCTTCCTCTTGCAGGATGGCTTGCCACATTGTTTTCAAGTCGTCCCATTCTTCAGGACCTACCTCCGACTTGTCGAGCAGAGCCGTTCTTCGAGCCTGTCTACGCTATCGTCATCCAGCAGCAGGGTCTGGTCCAGTCTCCAGTTGCGATTACTGGGGCGGGGACCTTCCTGCCCTCTGAGTGTTGCAATTACTGGTAAGTGGTCTGTCTTCTTTTCCAGGTGGTTGGGTAGTTGGAAGATGACGCAGGTTTCCATTTGGGGCACCAAAAATTCCGGAAGGTAGACGTGGTCGATCCTGCTTGCCGTCGTCTTCGTCATGCGGGTGGGCTCGAAATGGTTGTCGTGTATGCGAATCCACGCATCGGTGAGACGGAGATGGCGCAATATTCTAATCAATTCTCTGACGTGGTACGTGGATCTGCCTTGGCCCGGACCCCTAATATCCCTGTGGGAATCCACGACGCAGTTGAAGTCTCCCATCAATACGTGTGGGAGCGGCTCGAGCAGTAGTTGGTGCAGTTCTCGATAAAAGCCGTTTGTGTCTGAGCGCGTGACTGGACCGTATACATTCACGAAGCGCACTCTCCTTCCATCAATGTATATATCGGCGAAGATCGAGCGGCCGTTTGCTCCAAAAGTGCAGTGCGCGTGCTGGCGGAAGCGCCCCGATACAAAAATGACACCAACTCCGCAGGATCTTGTGTTTGAAAGCGTGAAAAACGCGTCTGTATGGAATTCTCTCCGGAAGTTACAGACATCGAGAGGGGTTCTGAAGTTCGCTTCCTGTATAAACAGGACGTCTACCTCTTCATGTTTGGCAAAGGCTACGACTTCTCTCTGTTTATTCTTATCTCTAAATCCTCTTACGTTCCATGTGGCAATATTCATAATGTTCATATTTGTGTAGCTAGTTAAAAAAGGGAGGTGGCAACATTCGTTGATTTAGCTAACATGAGACGCGACATGAGAAACCGCGCTGGGAGCGCGGGACGCGACCCGCATCCGTGCACTCCAGGCGCAAAGGTGCGGCAACGCACATCAAAAAAAGGAAAAAACGGACTCAGACGCGTCCGAAACACCCGAGCAAATCCCCCCTCCCCCCGGCACCGCACGGTGCC
This sequence comes from Rhipicephalus microplus, assembly GCF_043290135.1. Classification (NCBI taxonomy): domain Eukaryota; kingdom Metazoa; phylum Arthropoda; class Arachnida; order Ixodida; family Ixodidae; genus Rhipicephalus; species Rhipicephalus microplus. The sequence continues at coordinate 17,339,621 of NC_134707.1, forward strand.
GCGACGTTACCGCCTACTCGATTGTTCCACCGCCGTCCGCGGGGGCGTCCCCCTTGGTAACGGTGTTCTTACCCAACCTCGGGGTCTTCGCCTTCGGCGGGGCGTCGCTGTCGCTGCTGCTGACTTCAAGCCCGGTCCGCCGCTGCCTCGCCTCACGAGTGGGGGAACCGTCACGGGAGTCGCGCTGCGGCTCGTCTCCTTGATGACGACGCGAGCGAGACCTCGGCTCGCGGCCCGTGTCGTGACTTGAGGCCCGCGCGCCCGAATCGCGACCAGCCCCGTCTCCGCGGCGACTACACGAGCACGAGCGAGATCTCCGCTCGCGGCCAGACGCCGGGTGAACCACGGGCGGGTCCGGTCGCCAGCCCTTGTGGGGCACAACCCGCTTGGGGGAAGGGTCTGATGAAGTGCGGTCGTTGTCATCAGGCAGGGCGTAGTGCCCACGGCTCACGATGGGCCTGTCATTCCGGGCCAGGGCTTGCGGAAGCCCTCCCAAATCCTGTGCCGTCACAGGGGCCAGCACGTTGGCCGGCGCGTTGGAGACGGGGTGGCTTGTCTCCTCTTGCTCACGAGGCGCCGGAGACGCGTCTTCTAAGGAAGCCAAAGGCAGCCAGTCCTCGGTGCCCGATGGGCTTGCGGATGACCTAAGGGACGCTGATCGCGTCGGGCCCGTCTCGGTATCGGTAGTATCTGTGCCAGAACACGCCGACGCTGAAGCAACGGAGGCAGACGCTCCGCGCGTCTCTTTCTTGACACATGAAGACGCCGCACTGCTGCCTGAGCTCGAGTCCGATTCCCCGTCGCGACGCAAGAGAGGGGTCCTTTTGCGGTCGTGCGGGGCGCGGTCTTAGGCGTGAGGACCTGAAGACGCGAAGAGGTCTCACCCGACTCGGCGAAGGGGCACCGGATGACTGGCTAGGTGCTGCGTTGGTGACTGGCAGCGCTGATGAACCGCGGGCAGCGGCCGCGTAGGAACGCCTGCGGAAACATTCGCGCGTCCCGTGACGGGGAGAGAATAAACTTTATTGAAGAATTAAAGTTACGTGACTAATCCCGGGTGGAGCCCTCTTGTAGAGCCCCACTGGCCACAGCGGCTCGCCGGGCCTGGTCTAGGGTCACCAGTTGGCTCCCCAGTGCCAGCTCGGAAAGCCGTGCCTCCCAAGACCACGTTGTGAGTGTTTGTAGTGAGCGCACCAACCTAGATACTGCATTGGTTGGCCGCTCGGTACATTGGTAGGTTATGTGTGTAAGTGTGGCTGTGTGGTTACTACACCATGGGCATACCCCTGTTGTGTATATCTGTGGAAAAATTGCATGAAGTTTTGATATGTGGGGGTATGTGTTCGTTTGGAGGCGGCGCCAATCCCGGGCTTGTTGGCTGCTTAAGTTCGGATGTGGAGGGGCGTACGTGCGTCTTGTAAGGCGTTGGTTTTCCAATATCTGCCTGCTTGTTACACTTTGCTCTTCATGATGCCCTGTGAGGTGTCCTGAGGAGAGTCCTGCGTCTCGGCCAGTAAGTCCGCGAGCTACGCAGTTTGCCTCCTCGTTCCCCCCCAGGCCGTCATGTCCTGGGCACCAAGTGACGCCATGTGCCTCCATCAACATGGACCCCAAAATATCAGTGACGCACCTTGAAAGTGTGCCTCTAAGGTATAAGCGACATGCAGCTTGTGAGTCTGTCAAAATATACGCTGAGCGCCCCCTTCTTTCGGCTTCTCTTATTGCCAAGGCTATGGCTGCTGCCTCTGCGGTGGCACTTGATCTGGTGCGTAGGGACGCGCAGGCCACGACTTCGCTTTGGTTAGTCACTGCCAATGCATATGCTTGTTTTCTGGAGCCTTGTGGTGGCGCGGGATAAAGACTGACGTCGGTAAAGTAAGCGTCTGGATCGCTACTTCTCTGCAGGAATTTTCGTGCTCGCGCTTGACGGCGCTTTTTGTTGTCGAGCGGGTGCATGTTTTTTGGAACTGGTTCCACGATTATTTGATCACGTATTTGCTTGGGTACAATGACTGTCTCATCGCCACAATATTGAGGGGTGAGAGGGTATCCCAGCCTCTGTAGCAGTGTTCTTCCCTGGAGCGTAGTGGTGAGTCGTTCTCGCTGTGCGATTAGCGTGGCGGCGGCCAATTCTTCATACGTATTATGCATGCCGAGTCCCATGAGTTTTTCTGTGCTTGTGCTGTTCGGAAGTCGCAATGCTGCTTTGTACGCAATTCTGATGAGTCTGTCAATCTGCTCTATTTCGGGCTTGCGTGTTGATTCAAAGGGAAGAGCGAACGTGACTCGGCTGAGAACGAAGGCATGTACAAGGCGTACCGTGTCGGCCTCTGTCATCCCATCATTACTTCGCGCAATTCTAGCTATAAGGGATGCAATACTCTTTACGGTGTGTTTGAGTTTGCCTATTGCAGTCTTTACGCTGTTGTTTTCTTGCACGTGCATGCCTAATATTCGAGCTACTGGGGTCCTGTTGATGATCTGTCCGGCAATTTCTAGCTGCAGCGCGGGTGCACGGTTGGACCGAGTGCGTGGGGGTCTTATTTGCAAATATTCCGATTTGCTAGGTGCGCACGACATGCCTGCAGCAGTGAGGTAGCCTTGAATCATGTCTATAGCGGTTTGCAGTACATCTTGTCGTTCTCCATAGGAGCCCTTTGTTGCCCATAGCGTAATATCGTCCGCGTAAAAGGCACAGCCCAGGTTTGGTACAGTCTCCAGCTGGAGGACTAGTTTCCGGAGGCCGATATTGAATAAAAATGGAGACAACATGGAGCCCTGAGGTGTGCCTTTCAGTGGGAGGTCGTATGGTGATGATTTGGTACCAGCTATGCCAATCTGCGCCTTGCGATTTCCAAGAAAATCAGAGGCATAGTTGAATATGCATTGTCCGCATCCTATGGCTGCAAGACCGTCTAGTATGGTAGAGTGCGCAATATTATCAAATGCTTTTTCTATGTCGAGTGCAACGAGTAGATTGTTGAGACTACCTGGCGCTGGGTTAAGCACTTCCTCTTTTAGCAGTAAGAAGATATCCTGGGTAGACACTCCACGCCTAAATCCGCACATAGATGTTGGTAGAAGCCCCCGTTCTTCTGTGTATTGGTCAAGGCGAGTGAGTATAACTTTTTCGAAGAGCTTGCCAATGCATGACGTTAAAGAAATTGGTCGTAGCTGATCAAGGCTTCGCCGTTTGCCTGGTTTAGGTATGAGTACAACCTGTGCCAGTGTCCATTCTGCAGGTATCTTTCCGCTCGGTGTCCAGACTTCCTGATTAAAGTGGTCTGTGATGGCTTGTAATGCTTCATCGCTGAGGTTCCGTACCATGGCATTTGTAATGCCATCTAATCCGGGCGCTGTATTTCTTTTGAAGCTTTGAGCCGCTGCATAAACCTCCGCAAAGGTTATGGGGGCGTCGAGCTCAGTGTTGGGTTCTCCATTGTATTCTTGACTTGGTGTTGGGCTAACGTTTCGCTTGCGTTCTCCTGTGTAGCGTTGTTTCAGCTCTTCTATTAACTGATCCGGATCACCTTGAAATTCCCCAGCTAGCCGTTGAAGGGTAGCGTTTGTTTCGGTTCTTGTTGCAGAGGGATCCAAAAGACTCCGTAGGATGTTCCACGTCTTTTTCGTGCTTAATGTGCCTTTTAAGGAATCGCAGAAGGTGCGCCAGTTGTTGTTGTAAAGTTCCTTTGAGTATGCGTTTACTTCCTCCGCGATTTTCGCTATATGGAGTCTGAGTTTCTTATTTAGCTTTTGTCGGCGCCACCGTTTCGTGAGGCCTCGACGAGCTTCCCAAAGATGTGTCAAGTGGGTGTCAATGGCAGGTGCGTCGGTAGTTGTTTGATATATCTTGGTGTTCTTGTCATAGAGACCCTTAATGTACGGTGTCCATTGGGCTATAGTTGTTGGCTTGGGCCCGTCTACTTCCTGTTGCTCTCTATATTTAGTCCAGTTAGTCAGTCTGGCTTTTCCGAGCGGGCGTCGCAGTCGAGCTGTTTCATATGGTATTTGCACAATATTGTGATCGCTGCCCAGATTGTCGTCCAGCACACTCCAGCGCATGGTCGCGGCATTGTTGGTTACGGTAAGGTCGGGAGTGGTGTCCCTGTTGACACTGTTTCCTATACGAGTCGGTATGCCCGGTATCGTGAGGAGTGTGTAGTCGTAGCGCTGTATTGCTTCTAAAAGTCGCGTACCTTTGGGTCTGTCTGCGCTATAACCCCATGTGGTGTGCCAAGCGTTGAAGTCCCCAGTGATGATCAAGCGGTCGCGTGGTTGAAGCTTGTTGTTCAAATAGTGGAAGATATTGCTGAATTCTGCTTTTCTGTCTTGTGGGGGACTGTATATGTTACATATAACCTGCCTCGGGCGTCCTTTCTTCGCTGGCCAGAGCGTTACGATAAGGTGTTGCGTCTCTTCGTTCGGTGCCGTTATGCATGTAGCTGCCAATTCTTTCCGGACGAGTGTCGCAATCTTAGGTGTATTTGGATCCATGTACAGTTTGTAGCCAGAAACTGTTTTAGGCCTGGCTCCCACCTCTTGCAAGCAGATTACGTCAGGAGGAACCAGCGCCGCCTTTATGTATAGAGTGAGTGTAGCGTGCTTGTTGTGCAGGGAACGACAGTTCCAGGACCATATAGTGAGATTCTCGTTTGCTATGCGTCGGTTAATTGCCATGATGCGAGGAGGTGGGTGTGCTTTCAGCGTCCGAGGTAAGCATGCTTTTGGCGTCGGACTCCTGGGACCGCGGTTGGTTCTGCTTACGTCGACGCTTCGTTTCTTTGTCGAGGCTTTCATGAACGTATCGCTTCAGGTCATGAAATTCGACAAAGAACTGTTTCATTTGGGCTTCTGTTTGCTGCAGTATGTGCTGTTGCATTAGCTGCAGTTGTTGTTGTAAAGTGAGGTTTTTCGCTGTTTGTTCTGTTCCTATATTGGCTACAGGATCTCGTGGTGGTGTCAATTGCGGTTGGATGTGCCCATTGTCCTGTAGCTTTTCGCTTGGGTGGCTAGTTAGATTTTGAGAGGCCTGGACTGTAGTTTTCGGGGTGTCTCCCAATTATTGGGCCAGCTGTTTTTCGAGCCACATTATTTTGTTCTCGTATTTGTCAAGGCGTTGCTTAAGCTGTTTGTTTTCAGCAATTACTGCTTGATAGTGTACGTTTTGTGTGATGGGGGAGTACATGCAGACTTGGGAGCCACGGCTTCCGCCCAGCTTACCGGAAGTGATGATGCCTGTTGGGTGCATCCTTGATCCCCGCCGTTGCCTTTGGCTCCCCCTCCTGGAGGACTGCGGTGGAGGTTCTGCTGAGTCGGTGCTGGCGCGCTCTTCTTGGATGGCGAGTGCGGCTTTCTGCCCGGGGACCGTGAATGCGACCGGGAACTGTGCTTGTCATCGGCCGACTTGTAGGCGTTTTCTTCCTCTTCGGAGGAGAACCAGCGGAGATTCTTGGTCCTCGGTGGGTCGTTGCTAGTGCCCTGTTGAAGCTTATCACTGTGGCCTGCTTGTACTTGCGGCTGTTTAGGCTTCGGCGGCTTAAGTCTTTTTTTGCAAGTTGGATCTCCTGTGGGGTGAGCCTCCCCGCACGAGGCGCAACTAATAGAACACGGATGTCCATCCGTTGGATTAGTCAGTCCGCACAGCCGGCAAATGGAGTGCTCCAGATGCGGGCAAACGTCCGCGCGGTGTCTTTTTCTCGGCAGACCTTGCAGACTTGAATCGTAGGTCGGAAGGGGTAGCAGCGGAGTTCACCCCCGTAATAGTAGACGGTACGAGGTAGCGTTGGACCGAAAATTGTAATGGCTGCGCTTTTCGTTGTGCCTATCATTCTGGCAGTGATGATTTCCACACCATGCGTTCTGACACGTAGGTGCGCCATGAGAGTTTCGGTTGAGGTGTTCATCGGTACGCCGTGAATCACCCCTCTCAGAGTATCGTCTCCATTTGCGGCGTAGGCACGGACAGCGTGAGCCCTGCCGTTAAGCACAAGGGCGCGTATCAGACGCACTTTGTCCGCCACTTCCTCATATTTGGTCGACAGAATCGCTATGTTTGACCCTGGGTTGATTCTAAGGATGAAATGGTCATCTCTGATGCCAGCTTGGCATGCCTCGATGATTGCTTGCGCAAGCGTAGGAGTCAGAATGTTTCTCAGCGGGAGGCCCTGGTTTGGACAAATGACGATCTTGTAATCGTCCTTCGGCAACGGCGGTAGCTTTGGCAATTTCTTGAATGTTGGCGGGCCTGTCTTAACTTGGTCCTGGAGCCCTGCGCTGCCGCGCCTCCGCTCCAGTGCCTCTTGCTTGCGTTTTTTGGTGGATTTCGCTGCCTGCCAGCTAGCGTCCTCTTCAGCATGCGATTGAGCGCCGATAGCGTCTCGGCTCACCGTATCGTGGTCGCCCTGGAGTTGATCCATTTGGTCGTCTGCTGTACCATCCTGGTCTAGGAGGTGGTATTGTTGGTCGGTCGCCGCGTTGAGAGCCATAGCTGGATGAAGCTCCGACGCGGGCGTCCCCAGCGTCGGTGCAGCTGTTGGCGGCTCCCCAGGTCAGCGTTTGGTGAGCGTCCTAGGGGTGACGAGCTTTCTGAAGTCCTTTGGCACCTCCAAGTGGCAAGAAATCCTCTTGAGTGGTGCCCAGGCGTTCCTCGGAACTTCTTGAAGCTGATAGTAACGTTTTCGAGTGGTTGCAGACGGAAAACACCACTCTCCCGTGACGGCCCCCGCAACACGTGCACTCGGCTGTGCAGCCCTCCGTGTCGTGGCCGAAGACGCCACAACGCTTGCAAAACGCGGCCGTGCACGCGGTCGCCATGTGCCCGAACTCGCCGCAGCGCGCGCACACACGGCACATCCCGCGGTACTCAAACATCACTCGGTGGCCCGTGATGGTGACGAAGTTGGGCACCGGTCGACTCATCTCTATTTTGACAACTCGAACGCCGCTAAGTTTGTCAAACCACGTTGTTACAGGGGCAAAAGAAATACCCTTAATTTTACCGTACTGCGCAAGGGCGTTGCCAAGCGTCTTGTCGGACATGTACACAGGGTACCGGTAAACGTTTACAAACGTGACCGGTGGCCCGACGGCTAGCGTTCCGGGTGCAAACCAGAAACTTGGCACCACCCATATGTTGCAGCACGTAAACACTGTCATCAACCGCGGTCAACTCAATGGCATCAATCAAATTGTCTATGGTTACATCGCCTTCTGGCGCGGTGAACAAGAAACAGTTTTCCCGGGCTGGGAGCTCCGTTGAGGTCGCCAATCTGAAGGACGCTGGTCCCAGGACGGCGTAACTTGTAGTGACTTGTTACGTGCAGACGGGCTGCACTCTAGTAGAATGTGTGGCTCAGCCGAGGCGAGGACCACTCAGTAGAGGTAGACGCCGGGAAGACGGCAGGGGGGCTCCGGGCCGGCAGGCGTTGTCCGGGTCCTAGCGGCTGCAGGCATCAGGGGGCACCAGGCGGGAGCCGGGAACCCAGGAGCGGCAGGCGCGCGCAGAACGGAGCGGCGCTGCAGCGGGGCGTCTTCTTCTTCGGTTTTCAGAGGGGGCCGGGGGCCGACGTCAGCGTGACGTGACCCCAGGTCTCGCAGAGTGACTCGTACAGAACAGCTACCTCGACACCTTGATCTTAGCCAAAAGGCCGAGAAGCGCACTTCTGATCTCAATGCGTGGTCGATGCTCACACAATGGTTTCATGTTGCACGCAACTGTACAGGAATGCAGCCCTAAAATGAGTGCCGGTGTCATGCGCATTTGTACCCGCCGTTTTCTTATGACTGATGCTCTCTCGGTAGTGGGCTTGTCTGTGATCACTAGTTTTTGATACGCAATCCAAACTTTTATCCACCACACTCGTCAGCTCCACGTTGCCACATTCTATCGTTACCTGTATTTGAACGCACGACCATCGCAGTTGCCTGTAGCAACTGAAGTGTCATATCTGCCTAGCACATAGATGAAAGTCCAATTCCCGTCATGTAGGAAGGAATCAGGAGGGTGCCGTACGCAATGAGAAAGAAAGAAACAGACAAACAAACAAAGAAAAAAACAAACAAAGAAAGAAAGAAAGAAAGAAAGAAAGAAAGAAAGAACGAACGAAAGAAAGAAAGAAAGAAAGAAAGAAAGAAAGAAAGAAAGAAAGAAAGAAAGAAAGAAAGAAAGAAAGAAAGAAAGAAAGAAAGAAAGAAAGAAAGAAAGAAAGAAAGAAAGAAAGAAAGAAAGAAAGAAAGAAAGAAAGAGACAACTCAACCGGCTCCGCTACATGGACACCGATGAAACAAAACAGCAAAGATGGTGGCGTTCCTTCCATCATGAAACGCCTTCCTATATTTTGGAAAATTTTCAGATATTCTGTGTCAATGCTCATTGTTGAATATATCCTGACAGGCTTTGAGAGTTAGTGTAAATTTATTTATTCTTTGCCATAACCCCCTTATACACATTGTAGTGGGAAGAGAGACAGTATTTAGTCGGAGAAGCTAGAAGACAACTACGACGAAGAGCTGAGACCGTGACAGTGACTTCTCATACCTCTCGTTACACCACGACGTTACGATCTTTAGTCCCATCTCAGCTGAAGTACTTGAAATTATTATGGGTCCCAGGTCCCTTTGGGTCAGCATTAATTGAAATACTGCATTCCTCGTTGTCAGTGGGAGTCATGTGTAGTGGAAATATTCAGGATTTGCTGGGATATACCCATACGCACTCATACGCAAATATGATGATGTTGGCCCTGTGAAACACCACGCAGATTTCTGTGGTGCATTCATCTTTGTTGGGCAAACTTTTGCCTTTAACTTTAGTGAACCAGTGGTCACTAGCGGGATATACCCAATGTCTGTGGCGCACACTCGTTCAGGATGCCCGAAAGCGTTACTACACATAGGACAGCTGCGCTGCTAAAAGAAAGTATCACGTATGCCGCACCACCGCCACCTACGCCCCCATTTTCCCGAAAGGCAAAAGCTGCTGACGTATTTTGTTTTCTTTGTTTTCTTTTTTTTTTCAAGTGTCGTCTTATATTAGACTGCCTCATATTGTAAAGCACTGTTTCTATTTGTAGAGGACTTGCTAAAGCGAGCTTCGCAACTATTTTCGAGCACTCTGAAAACAGGCGCACCATTTTGGGACGTCGTTTTGTCCCAGGAATAGTCGTCGCCTGTTTTGTGCGCATTACTTTCTTACAAACGCTGCGCGTTCAATAGTGATATATGAAATGCGGGGTGCACGCGGCAATTGCGACATAGCATTACCAATAATGACGGGGACGCGCGCGGTATTTTCAAGAAAGAAAGTGCAAGCAAACAGGACATTTATTATTGTTTTGGGACAAAAATACTCCTCGAAAGGAAAAACTCTGTCTAGAGTGCGTAAACAGAAAGGTTTCCATAAACGGCCCCATCGACAAGTGGCGACGTCTAAAGAAAAATGTCACGAAGAAAAGTCGTCACAACTGGCAACGCAACTTGTGCCTGAACTTCATATTCTACTCGCAACGCAACTACCAGACTTTTAGCATAAATCTAGGAGTTACCTTTCAACAATCGCGTAGATAAACTCTGGCCTTCTTTGTATTCTGTTAGTCCACAACATTTCATTTCATGTCACGATATTCATTACGATAGAAATTATATGCACCCTCAACACGCCTTTTCACCGTCACCAAAGGTATCACCGTACCAGAGGTTTCACCGTATCAAGAGGTGATAAAATCGTCCCGCGTGTAGAATATTCTATGTCCAACTGAAACCGTAGTGAAGCATGCGACTGAAAACTCAACCGAACGCTCTATCAACCAGGGATGAAAAAAAAATCGGCGAAGCTTGCACAAAACCGGGAGATGCTTGAATCCCCAACACTGAACCATTTCGAAGACTAACCTGGTTGCTTCTAGGTTATTTTTAAGACTTTGATAGGTGGTACCGGTTGTTTCTAGGTTTCTTTCAGGTCGCTGCTAGGCGTTAGCTATATGCTGAGAAGCTTTTTTTTTTCTTACGTCAATTCTGATCGCAGAGCCGTTCGACATAAACCACTGACTCGGAGATGGCGTGGACGTCATACCTCCAAAGACATTCACAGACTCGCGCTGACACCAAGCGTTCGCGCCTCTCAGAGATCTACGGGCACGTCACCGTTGGCGTAAGCTTTCGCTCGTTTCAGTGTGTTCTCGCCGCCATCATTGCCTTTCCAGTTACCTAGCAGTCTCTAGTTGTACGTAAACCGGGCCTTCGGCTCACCGCCGTCGCTTCGCAGCCGTGGGTTGTTGGTCTAACTGTTGCTTCTTGTTTTCAGTGAAACAGTGGTAAGTATTGGTTTTTACTCAATATCTGGGTCAAATTTACTAGAGCGAACTGTCGTCCTCTTCATTTTTAGCGAACAAGGGCATTGCATTTCGATGGCACTTACCCGCTTATGATGATAGTTTTCTCATAGGCCATACACACAAGTAGAAATTTAATCCCTCTCTATCTACAGCTAGCCACAGCTTGTCTGTGAAAACGCACAGGTCGTACTCCGTCGCGGGAAAGACCAAGGAAGGGTTCAGGAGGCTCTCATTGCCTCAGCAGCAACCTGCGTAGCTTGATCGGATAGGTGCCATTGCGCACGCCCTGTCTTGGCAGAAATTAGCAGGCCCCTCATACTCTTGTACGTGCTGCTTTCTCATCATTCAGTTTCAGTTGAAGCTGTAAACAGCATGAAGGTTAAGTCAATCGCTCTAGTGGTGCGGCTGCCTTACGTGGTCATTCGCTTGAGCAACACCAGGTCCGGCACTAAAGGAGCCTGCCGCTATGCTTACTTCGTATAACATTGAAACTTGTTGCCATGACATTCATTTCATCACCCTTGCGGCAAGCCTGGGACTTTCATTTTTCTCTTTTACGAGTTTTGCATTCGTAAGCGAAGCATTTTCAACTTCAGATACTCCGCTTAAATGAAGGATGAATGAAAGAAGTCGTAGACTCTATCCGGAACAAGAACTGAAGTGCAGAAGTAACAATTCATGTGCAGAGCTGATGAAAGATGATGATTATTTGTTTCATGAGCCCCTGGTGGAGGTGCCTACTGAACGTTCTGTTAATCTGTCGGTTTGAAGAAACCCTACGCATACTTTCATAGTTTGCGCATGGAGGTGATGAACTAAATATTCTTTGTTCTAATGCTACATTTTTGTTTTGTTTTTCGATAACGGTTGTTCCTGGAGCGAAGTACATTGCGTGTAAATGTGCCCTAGATGCATGCGCTAAAGTGTGTCTTGTGTCTGATAAAGGAGTCTGATATCGCGTATGCAATGGTCATTGCTGCGCGTAACACTGTAACGTAATCACTGTAATCATGATGCACTGCTGTCGGAAATGCGTGCCCTTGCTTGTCCCGATACAGCTCATCTCTCTGCGATCCGGTTACGTTAGACACCTTGAGAATAATTGTATACTCAACCCATCAAAATGTACAATTTACCGTCTTTAAGTTTCAAGGATTCTCGTGATCCAGTGGAGTGCTATATGTGGCATTCACGCAAAAACTGAGATCTTGTCAGATCTCTTTAGTATACCAGGAGAACAAAACTAAAAACAATACCAGCGACTAAATAAGACTAAAAAGAAATTATTCGCGGCAAACGCTAGAGACACCTACAGGATATTTCATTGGACACATGTGTATCGTCAGCTGTGGCAGCTAAACGAATGCTCTGTTATTTTTTGTACATTGCGACATTCATGACTATAATTAATAAGGTCACAAATTAATCAATGCAAGACCACAACTTTCTTTACGTATGCACATCTACCATAGGGTGCCCTATGTTGCGGCAGTGAAATCCATTCATGAAACATTCAATAAATACAGAGATAGGGCAGCATTTTTTTACAAATGTGCGCTGTAAATACCTGCTTACTACCTAGAACTCAAACACCGCTGCAAAGGTTAGGCAACACCTAAACCCTTGTTCCTCGCTCATTCTGGTGCAGCTCCACTTTCCCTGATGTTGACTATTTATTCCTCTTTAACAACCTGGGTAGCAGTGGCATATGGCTAGGCTTTCTAGTCAGCCTGAATAGACTCACATTTGTCAAGTCTTATTATAAATGGATGCGGTTTGGTATTGTTCACATAGACGCGCACGCCCACGCATTTCACTATAACATCTCTAGGGTGCTAAAAGAGGCAGCTTCGCTACATACATAAAAGATTTACACCTTTACCTAAAGGTCGGGCCTGGCTTGCTGCTGTGCTTTTTGCGCGGCTAGGGAGCAAGATTGACGCCGTGAACACCACCGTTAAGTTCAGGCATGACCTTTCAGGGTGAAAATGAAAGACTGGGAGAACTTCCATTCATAAATAACGATTTGAACTCTTACGACACTCTTAAAAAAAATAAGGGGGCCTTTCTTTTTGTTTTCGTGCAATCCTGACTTGCCAAGATTAAGACTGTTCTGAATGAAACGTCAACCCTCCTTTGAGATAATTTTACTCTTGTTGGATAGTAGGGACACCCAAAAAATACTTGGCGCATGTCTTTAAAGAGAGACGTGAAAAAACTTGAGCATAGAGTACAGCTGAAGACGACTTTTTGATGAGTGGACTAGTCTTCGTCTGGGCTGCTACTCGTTTCTTTTGTGATTATGTGTATGTTTATCTTTACCGCGATAGCGTTGAAGAGATAGTTTCGCAGAAAGTTTGGCGTTGGCGTCCATGTCGTCATTAGCATCGTTGGTTGTGAGCAAAAAATCGTCTTCTACGTGACCGTAAATCTCGAGAACGATGCAAATAAAATAAATAATGAAAAAAAACCTGGGTCAGAGTGGGCATCAAGCCCAGGTTGTTAAGTATCATCGTCCATGGTTCTGAGTGAAAATTCATCATTTTATACGTGACTGAAAAATTGAGAATGAATCGGCACCCGCATCTTCCTACGGGCGCAACTCGAGTGAATTCATCGCAGATAGATGGTTGTGTCGCGTGAATGTTGCTTAATTGGGTACGTTTTGGGAGGCTTAGTCGTCTTTATTATTCTTATTTATTGAATGAAGGAGAAGTGAAGGCAAGGAGTATAAAGTTAAAGTGCGTCTTTATTGCTTGTTGTCGCCGTTGTATTGGACGGAGAGGAGACGCCCTTGGCTGAACTCCGAACATCTCTGTGTTTTTACTCCGTCTTGGTCAGTGACCTCTGATGTAGTCGGGGGTCTTCCCAAAGAACCGGAGCCAGCCCACATCTCGGGGAGATATAGAGGAGAGCAGCTGGGCCTGATATCAGGAACGTTTTTTTTTTTGCAGTGTTTATATACTAACGGTATATAGCATCATACCATATGAAGAAATATACTGCTGTCGTGTTGTCACCGATTTTGCCGCATTTGTGGGAGTGCTAACCGGGACCAAATATTCATGGGAGCTCTTGCGAGAAGCATCACGGGTACTTCGGGGAACTTTTTTTATGCCCTAATCTTCCCAAGATTTCTTGCCGGGCAAAACAGATGAGGTCAGGACAACCCAGTGAAGTTGTGATCTTCACCCCGACCCCCACATTGGGAAGTTGAAACACTGCCTCCTTTCCGACCGAGGAGAGAGGGAAGAGGCATGCCCAGCTCGTTGCGCGGCGATGGAGAAACACAACACAGCACACAGTGCGATATTACGCACAAACCAGCACAGTACAATAACGTGGTGTACTTAGTGCAGAAAAGCTGTGTGGTCAGGCGCAACGGTGACTCATGAATAGGGCCTACGTCTGATTGTTGGCCTAGTTGGTTCTCACGACTAAAGTATGTTATTAAGAGCCTGCGAGGCTGGGCAGTACACGGCTTGTCGAAAACGGTCGTCATGAAGGCGCCACGAAGTACGAGGAAAACGTACACGCCGGCGAAACCCAGACGCAAGGCTAATTGTTCGGCGCGTCTCGTAGCACGTCGAACGAAGTAAGCATCCTAAACTGCCAACAGCGCTTCCTAAGCCGTCATTCGGTCGAGCGTGCCGAAACGATTTTATGAGAGCAGACGACTGCACTGCAGAATTCGAAGTATACTGCTGACGTGTAGCGCAAACCTGGACCAAATTAAGGTAGGCTCAGCCGCAACCTCTCACGCGCCCAAGCGGCGCCAAGCAAAAGAGGCCGATCAAACACCCCATCTTCACCCTTACTAATGAGGTGTTCACGTTGAGGGCAAACCTGTACATTACGTTTTGCACATGAACCATCTTCTCTACGCCATGAGGTGGACGCCAGACATCAATACTCATCGCTTCTCAACACGCGATATAAGGCTGGATTCCTGGATCCCTCTTTGGTTTCTTCTGAGGTATAATGCAAAGGAGGTGTTTTTTTTTTAGAGCCAAAACTTTTTGAGAAATTAAGAAAAACGCACATTTTTTTTTTTTTATACTGGCAACATGATTGGGCCTGCTCAAGCAAATTTTTCCTAGTATGTTCTTTTTCCTAAAAAACCGCAGATATGTATTGTGGCTAAAGTATACATAGCCAAATATCGTCAGTATTGTGAAGTAAAGATTGTATTTGGATCATATAAATAGAAACATTTCATTTTGACGTGAATTAGCTTGTAAAATGATTGTAAAACGATTCGAATGCGTGGTATAGCAGTATCCTGTGATGGAATTAACATCATACTTGTGCATCCGTTGATGCCGTGCTGCGACGCATGGGCGTAATGGCGAATACTAGACTTTAAGAGCGAGTTGTCTTTCGTGGGAAAAGGCGCACTATTCTGGACTGTCATCACCGTTTTGTTTTTGTTGCTGTTGTTGTTCCTCGAATCTATATAAGGCTTTGAAAAGTGTTCCAGTAAGTTTTATGCCATGCCATTTTTGGCCACTTCTTCTTCTTTAGGGAATAGATAGACGCCGAACACCTTTACTTCAAGCCTATCTTATACCGTTTTAGAGTGAACGGAGGACATGATACTGATGCGATAAAGTTGAAAAGAATCAATAGGATGCAAAAAGGAGTAGGCAAGTTAGCCTCTTAGTCTTTACAATTGAGTTTGGTCTTTGAACATCATGTCCTTCAGTAAGTGCCAACTCGGGCTAGAAATTCTAATTGTGGAAAGTCAACGCGATAACAACACATCCAAGACACAAATGAAACATTTTTGGTGGGACCATGTTGGCAGTTTTGATTATGTTTGTGAACACAGTGCTGGTGTAATAAATGCGGCTTACTTTGATTGAAACAGTGTGAGTACCTGGCTCATTTATTATTAGAAACAGTATTTTTAAGCTCAGGATACAATAAGAAATTTCCGATTTCGGCTGTAAGTCTTGTACAAATTGAAGATACTTGGACATGCTTTACGTTTCAGCGAAATTTAGCCTAGTTTCGGTTTCTGCATCTGGCTCTTCTTGGAAAAAAAAAACGCCTCACATATTAGAGACCTTGAGAGTAGCACAAAGGTGATCTGCTTAGATTAGCTTTTTTTTTTGTTATCTGTGCGTGCATTACCCGAAATTGAGAGGAAGGGTTATTTCCAAAATGAACATCTGTTAGCGCCACGTTTCTGCTTTCTGCCTCTGTTTCTGCCACCCGGATTTTTTTTTATTTCAAAATTTCGTGGCATTATTTGTAGTAAACTCAGTATTATATTCATCTCTTACCCCGTTGACATTTGGTGTTCTTATATGGCGCACTGACAGTTCGAAAATTTTTAAAAAAACTGCATATAAGGACAATATTCACTTGTGAATATGAACCTCAGTTTCAGGCTGTTTATCTTCGATACATCTGCGGGCTTTATTGGTCAGCTTGGCAGCTCACGGATACCTCATGCCTGGGTGTCTGTGCCAGTGTTTCAATGAATCATAGAGGAAGGTTGATTTGGGCGTGTTGGTGTGGTCTCGCAAAAGGTAATAACGCATTTTTTTTTATTTTAAAAGGAATTTTGAGGGACCAATTGGGGTGTACTGAAAAAAATTATGGAGCGCGAGAAAAAAAACGCTACGCATGTGGCAAATCCCGTTGTTCCCGTTGTGCATCTTCCTTGTGCGTGGCGTCTTTTCTTGCACCAAATAATATTTTAGCATTTCTTTATATTTCATATTTGTTAAAAGTCGATAAGCGTTTCGCCCTCTTTCCCCAGCATTATATTTTAAAAAAATTTAAACTGGAGCATTAGGCAGAGTAGTTAGGTCAAGAGGCTCATACATACTGAAACAGGTATCTAATCCTTAAATGATACAAACAATGTTCTACGATATCTCACATTCTGCCAGTGCATTACAGTTGCGTAGCCAGAAATACTTTTCGGGGGCAGGAAAATGGGTTTAACTGTGTCTTACGTGTGCTCGTGTGTACGTGTACAGGTGGGCCTGCGTGCATGAACGTGGGAAATTCAAAAAGTTTAGGAGGGGGATACTTGAATACCTCCAACTCCCTCCCCTCCCTCTCCTAGCTACAGCAATGGTTTTCGCAGGCTGTCGAACTGGAATGTTTTTTGCGTGTGTTCTTCCTTGAAAAATTGCCTGCTTCTCCTCACACAATACTCCTTGGTGAAACCTCCGCGCCGTTCGCAAATAGTGGCACTATTTTGAGATAATTGCTGACAGAAATTCTGAAAACACACTTGCAACCTCTAAAACAAAAACTTCCACAGAATTGTGAACGTATGAGTGATAGCTAGAAGCAAGTAGATCTCCAGAAATATGGTTTCCGGGTAGAAGTCCGGACATCAACAACACGAGTATCGTGAAAGATTGGCATATACAGCGTTCAGTGCCAATTCAATCTGCTGCATAGTATGACTATACACAGCTATGTATACAATCCCGATAGAAGAATAAGCGTGGGCTGGGGCGCAGACGTTTCTCGGAGACCGATTGCAGCGTCAGAACACGTTTACGCCTTGTTTGGAGGGAGGGGGGGGGGGGGCTCGTTCGTCACTCAGCCATGCACCGGAAATTACGAAATGCCGGAAGCAGACCATAAAAGAAAGACACTCAATATACCTTCCCTAGTCACATCTCGCTGCTTCGTTTGGCTCGATTCCGCGATACGTGAGTGCACACAGAAAAAAGATATTTTCCTAGCTTTTTTTTACTTCTTAACGTTTTCTGTTTATTTTCCGAAAATGACGTTCGGAAAACGATTCTTGAATAGTTGTACAGGCCTTGCTTGGAACACGCGATGCTACGAAGGCGCGCACCTCTATTTTCGATGGCGCTTTTTTCTGTATGCACACACAAATTCAATAACATTTACCCTGTAGTAAAAAAACGTGGCTGATTCCTCTTTTAGGAATCGGTATTAAACGAAAGTGAAACACGTCTTCGCATAGGTCGTTGAGCCTTCATTTTGCAGGGCGGAGGAATAAGTGCTACCGCTATTAAGAACGGCAGGCAGCTCCAATCTTGCCACGCGCACCTCAAGAGCTAAGAACGCATGACATGAGCTTACACCGCACAAGTGTGGACAACCGATTGTCCCAGCTCGACACTTAAAGCACGGTGCTCAAGCAGAAACAAAGGCGCACGAAACAAACGCACAAGTATACACAAGGTGAGGGCGGACAACTGTCAGAATCTTTACTTTGCAAGGGAGTTTGATAGCGACTCCAGGTAGTAGGCAGGCAGCCGGTACGGACAGAAATGCTTGAGCAGTCCAGCGTCTACAGCTCCTGCACACACTCGCGCTTCGCACTCAGAGAGAGATGGTCCTACTAGCCAGTGCCTTGCGAATTCCCCACTACAACTTCTTCATCTGTGAGAAACGTGCTGATTTTGTAAACGCTGCCACGGCAGCGAGCGAAGTGAGCTTCGTACTTTCTCTAACAACTGCAACTACAAAGAAAAGTTCCGGTGGAAGCGCAAAGCGTGAACAAGTTAGCGACCACGTCAGGTAGCATATATTCGCACTTTGACCACGCCATGTAGAAGCGCGCGCGCAAAGCAACGCGTGCCTCGAACACAGCGCTATAGAGGGCTCGCGACCGACTGGTCTGACCTCAGTACACCATTGTCCTCTACCACATTCATAGATCAGTTTAAGTGATCATCAAGGCTGTGGCATCATAGTATTCTTCTTCTCGTGCAAATCTCAGTACCAGTGGTTAAGTGCTGTCCAAACCACAGGCACTGAGATAATGCACACTCAACAATGGTGGGACCAATCGGACTTGGCAATCATATGGGGCTGATTAGGTACCCCCTTATATTGCAGAGTGACTCAGTAAGCAAACGGGGGTTAATAACATAACAATTCAAATCGAGAAGAAGAACCGGACATGTACGGGGCACGTAGTGCACAGGCAGGATTACCGCTGCTCCTTTAGGGAAACGCACTGGAATTGAAGAGATGGCAAAGGTGTGAGAAGAGGGCAGAAAATTAGGTGGGCTGATTAGATAAAAAAGTCGCAGGTTGTAACGTAGCAGCACAAATCACAGGACCGGGTTTAATGGTGGGACAGGGCAAAGGCCTGTGCACAGTTTCGATTGTAGTCAGGCTGATGATGATGATACTATATAGCTAAAGGCCAGAGTGGCATGTTAAGAAAAAGAGGGTGCTCTCGCCCCCTTCCGGCCCACTCTCCTTTTGTGCCTACGCTTGGGGCTGTGTGCGACGCGGAAACGCAGAAAATACTCAGGTATGCGTGCAAACTATCGCAGATATTGAGCTTAGATGGAAATCTACTAGAGCGTGGCGTGATACGCAGTTCTATTATCTGGGTGCACTTAGAACAGCTAGGCGTTTGGAGACACCCTCCCACTTACATGCCTTAAATGTAATAATTGAAGAAACATTATCCTGGTAATATCATGCATGTGTTTCCTTCGAAAAAACTTCGGTATTTCATTTGCCCAACCAACTTTCTACCTTCTCATGGCAATCACCTTCTTTTGAAGTTCAGTCTGTCACTCTTCGTGACCAACGGTTACTTATTCTTTCCGCAACATGCCTTGCCCATATGTCATTCATTGCGTTTCCGCTTGTTTTGGGCTTCCTTTGTGATGAGTGTTTACCTGTTTGCTAGTTAGCACCTGGCAACACTGGCGTGCGTGTGTGTGTTTGTGTGAGCGTGTGTGCATGTTAGCAGGCAGAACAGTATTGCGTTACGAACAGGGCACACAATTCTGTATGCCTAAACATCCTGACGAAGGCGCACCCACGAACCGAGCTGAAACCATATTGAACCAGACATTTTGCGTACGTTTATTCATCCCGTCTGCATCAGGCAATATCCGTCAAGTTATGGATATATAAGCTTGATTATGCCACCAGTGTTGCAGAAAATGCCCCTTGGTGTCTTAAAAGCCTCAAGAATTGCCATTTTTCCAAGACAGGTGAAACCTTAAATTAGATGGGTGACTGCCTCGCACTTTTCTGGGAATTTTTTGTCTTATGTTTATACTCACAACAGAGAGTCCTCAATTTTTTTCACCGTACAATCTACTTATTTTCGTGACACCAAATAAAGTACTTCAATAATATTTCTGTTATGCAAGAGCATTTCTTGTGGTATTTCCACCGGGTCCACTTTATACCAAGTTACCCCAAGGCACGTAAAACTTAATAAATTACAAGTATCGAAAATGTTTAGTAGAAAAAAGTGCATAAGGCAATACGTACGCCACTAAAGGTCAGCTGATGCAAACGATGACCAAATGCTGTAGGCATTTCGGAGCTTTGCGATATGAAATCTGTATCGCAAGATGACTGACTTGCATTGGCTTTCGATGGAAGCTGGAATAAAAAAAAAAATTCGTGGTAAAGACCCAGAATTGCCTTGCTCTGCTGAGAAATAAGAATAAGTGCGATTAGTCAACCGTCACCAGTACGATCAATATACTCGCATTTCAACACGACCATTGAACTGATGCTTCTTTCTCCGGTGACGTTTGAAGTGCACAGCAGTTTGCATGGATACGTAACAAAACTTCTGGGGGTTTTATGAGGGACCCCATAGTGGATGACTGGAAAACTGTAAAGGCCGACTTGCAATTTAGTGTGCACCTATGTTCAGAATATAACGTGCACCTAAATCCTATGGTGTAACCTTAAGAGACAGCAAGAGGAGAGCAGAGAGTGGGTCAGGGAACAAACGGGGGTTAAGGGTGTCATAGCTCAAGTCAGGAAGAAAGAGACATGGGCCGGGCACGTTGCACGAAGTCAGGATAACCGTAGCTGACTGGATTCCAAGAGAAGCCAAAGGTGTGAGGGGGGACACAAACGTCAGGCGAGCAGATGAGATTAACAACTTAGCATGCATACTATGACAGCAGAAAGCACGAAACTAGGTTGTTCGCCGGAACATGGGAGGGACCTTTGCCCTGCAGTGGGCGTAGTCAGGATGATGATGATTGTGATGATGATTACGATATCCAAAAACATGGGTTTCTATTAGCTTTCATTCTATAAAAATGTGGCCTCCACGGCTGGGATTCTCTCCCGCGACCATTCTGTCAGACGTCCAGTAGCATGAGTTTCACAGCAAACGTGAGAGCAAAGAAGCCACCGTGGATGAGGGCGCAAATGTTAGTTACGTGAAGAGACCCAGCGTGTATCAATCGGACAAGACAAACGGACACGGGGCAGACGCAGCGAAGCGCCTGTTCTGAGTTCCGTTTTGTCTTTTTTGTCCCGTAACAAGCATGCCAATTCGCACCTTATATTCATACCAGCTCGCTCAATACAAAACTTGACCTCCATTTCTCTGAAAGCTAGACAAGTGCATAGCAATAGTAAATTCATACGTTCAAATCACACCATAAATTACCTTCGACAAATATAGGGGTTTTCTGTCCCTAAACCGCGATATGATTAGCAGAACACGCAAGGGAGGGTTTCGGTAGCTTTGCAGGTTTCCCCGAAATTTGAGCAAGGATATGCTATTTATTCAACGATTCATGAAGTAAGGCCGTAGGCCTGTACCACCGACACGAAGCTACCCGGAAAGCGTATAACGTTGCCTGGTATGTTTTCGCGTGAAGTTCCACGTGATCAATCATCTTCGGGAAACGTACCAGCTGCACGCTGCCAAGCGTGCGTTGCACGGAAAAAATCCACACGCACGCGTACGTAGACACGAGGCGAATACGAAATGAAGTTCGCGCTTTGTTGCCGTTGCGGGACGGCACGTTGCCTTTGCTCCGCAGCTATCGCTGAAACTACCGCATATCTTCGTCTAATGGCCCTAGGTTTTCTTCTGAGATTTAGCGGTGAAAACTGCCGGTGTGGCCATTACGTGGGCTACTTTTTCGAGCATATGCTACACTGGCCCACGTTGAGCAGTCTTGCATGGCTTACAGTGAGCAGTTCTGCGCAAGGTCAAGAAACAGTGACTCCACACGGCGCACAGCCGGTGCGCTGAAGGCCTTGAAGCTAAATCTCTACTTGAAGGTGCTGGATCAGCAGCGGGCTGGTGCTTCACTCACGTGAGACTGCTCACTTGCTACTCCACCCATCCATCCATCCCTGGTTTGTTCGTCTGTGCGTTGGTCCATCTATCCACAGTTCGTCCATCCGTCCGTGTATCCGTCCATTCGTGGTTCATTCATCCATTCGTTCATGCGTGGTTTATTCGTTCGTCCATTCATTCATGCTTGATTGATTGTTCTGTGGAGTTTAACGTTCCCAATTCATCTATGGTCCATCCATCTGTCCATCAATGTTGTGCCCATCCGTCCGTTCACGGTTCATTCCTTCAACCGCCCGTTCGTGGCTCGTCCTTCCGTCTATAGCTCACGCTACGTATATACGTATATAGCCTAGCTATCTATATAGCTAGGCTATATACATATCTCAAGCTACGTTTATAGCCTAGCTAAGCCGCTGCTATTTTTTTTTCTTTACGTATGCTCAGCACTTCTTGAATTCATTGAGCTGTATTGCCTGTGCAAGGACAAGTGGAAAACAACTTTCTTTACCAATTTTTAAAAATGTTTTTAATTCCACAAAAGGCCATGGAGGTAAGTACAACTTTAGTACTAACAAACAAGAACAGCAAGGGAAGTGTAGGGTAATTTTTTGAAATATTTATAATGGCAATATTAATATATAAAATGGAAGAAAAGACAACTTTCCGGCGGGATCTTGACCTGCGTCCTTTGAATAACACGTTCGATTCCCTACTACTAAGTTAGGGCGCAGGTCATCCTCCCATCCTCTATACAGGGTATATATGAGAACCTAAACCTAAATATGTTCATTAGCGTCGCTAGCAGCCATGACGGGGAGTGTTGACTACTCTTTCTGCTTGCTGGCGTCACGAAGCACGTGATGCTTTTTTCGAGCTGGCAGCGGAGCAATTATTACACGCACACTACCTGAAGGCATCCAGTCTGAATGAACGAGATCCTCACTGCGAGAGAACGAAAGAAGACAAAATAAAAAGCTTCTCTTTAAAAACGAACCCCTACAATTATTCTTTTTTGATTCACCTAGAGGGAATAAGCTTTATACGAGAGGTTGGCATAGGAAACCACGCCTTATGTGGTTTACTTGAAGATGACTGGGTTAAACTAAAACAATCTTGTTGAGAAGGTCGCTGCAGTTTATTGATGTCTGGATGAAGAATGAGAAGGCATGGGAAACAGAATTAGCTTTAAAAAGGTATGAGGCCTGTTTCATAGTTGTTCCGCCTTGAATGGTGATGTGTGGGAATAATGAGACTTGCTTGGTGTTACTTGAGGAATTTGTGGAAGAGAGAAAGGCGGGTAACTCGCCGGTGTGATACAAGGTTGGAAAAGTTGGCTTGGCACTTGAGTTTTAATAAGCTATTGATATGGGAATAATTCGAAAAAAAAGTAAACTTAATAAACCGAAGGCACGGCTTCCATCCACGTGATTTCGCAAACATCCTTTCTCATCTGCCTCCATCATTTCACTCGTTCCATCCTCAGCACGCCTTTGTCCTGAATATCGGTGACCTCCTTCCTATCAATTTAATTTCAAATGCCCATGAACTTCAAGCATTTTTACATAGCGTTGACAGAAACCCCAACCCAGCCTTCGAACACCTACTTGCACACACGCCACAGGAATGCCTTCTTCAGCCACCCGGTCGGTATTGTTTGGTGGACGGCAGTGCCTCGTAGGTAACCGCTAAATATCGGACGCTGTGCTTTTGCTACCTCGAGGCAGCGAAAGCTCCGAATAACTGCTTTGTATTGCCACAAAAACAAACAGACTTCGTAATTGTAGCAACACAAAATGAATAATACTGCCAGTCTTTTTTAAGTTATGACAGCAGCTGGTACACGGGCACAGTTTAGATAATTTTATGGGGCATTACTTAATAAAGTTTCTTTAACGGCTATTTATGAGTGCGGTGATTGCGTGACCATATATGGTATGTCTCAGCATGTCACGCACGTGGGTTGACGTCGGCGCTGGGCGGCAAGCAATATCTCCGCATGCGAGACACGCTCCTTCATTACCTCGGCTCGCTTATCCACCAAACACTGTGACAGCAGTGCATAAGCTGCATAGCCTGACGGCGCTATAACACCAGGAGAAGAGGAGCCCATGCATTGTAAAGCTTCCTGTGTAGCTGTCGAACGCAAAGCGTACAGATTCTGGACAATGGTTTGCTTCCATTTTTGCGCGCTTTCAGAGCTTTGTTGCATATGTACACCAACGCCAGCCTGTATAAATGCAAATTTGAAAAAAAAAATTCAGCAATACAGCACATGGATATCTTCTTTATGTACGTTTTCAGTGCTTTCTTTTTATACGCACGCTTACGTACGCCTGTGAATGCCAATTTCAGTGGAGAACTTTCTAAATAGGGCATATTAGTAGTAGAATATCCAGTATTTGTCTGACTGCAAAAGTTTTCAGAGCGTGCTCTTTGGTCGCTATATCAAGGGGGAACTGAAAGAGAAACTCCGACTTTGGTTGACCGATTTGGGCCAACAATCAGAGAACTTTCTTTCACAACGGAAGTGCTCTCGGATGCCCCATCAAGTAAATGGCAAGCTAAATTACACTTTCTAGAGCACTGCATTGAGTTGCTGAAAAGACGCCATGTGAGGAAGCCATCGTTTGACGCTCAAGCCACGTCACGAACACGTCACAAGTTCTGGTGATCTGTGACGCCATGATGTTTTATGACGTGTGATCTTCTGCGTCACCCGGGTCGACGCCGACGGCCTTCGACGTTTTTCGCCTTTGATGTAACACCTGAAGCATTCGCTGTAATAATACATCCGTACTAACTCATCCAACTACCAGTCCTACTTAAGCAACTGTAACGACCTGCCACTTCTTAAGCCACTTCGTATCGTTTTGTTGTTGGCAAACGTCCGCAAAGAATGCCGAATATACGGGTTGCGACGACATCCTTGTAGTTATATCTGCATCCAGCAATTACATCCGAACAATTACAGAGAGTTTATTTGATAGATGAGCACTTCTCGTTGATTCTTCTGGCTTGTAGTAATCACTTTCTCTGGCATCCACAAGAAAGGCTGTGGCTCCGGCACTGATGCGTCGCTGCTTACAAAGCTTCGCCGATGGTCACCGTAGACACTTGAGAGTTCTGCTCTAAGCGCCCCTGCCGTCCATCACTCTGCTCTTCTTCGATGTATATGGCTAGCCGCCTGTGCCAAGACTACAGCCCTTTCGGTTACGAAATGCACCGCACGCGAGTAGCTTTTCATCCGGTAACCAAGACTATCTAGCTTACTCTTTGTGCACATGCCTGTCTACTGCTGTGCGCTGTTGATTACCACCACACGCTTATAGGTAGGGTGCTTATTAACCACCACGCTTTCATTTTCAAGTGATCTGGTATAGTATCCGTGACACCAGGAAGAGAGACAACTGAGCGTGTGAAATGAGCAAGCTTTCATGCGG
Organism: Rhipicephalus microplus; assembly: GCF_043290135.1. NCBI lineage: Eukaryota > Metazoa > Arthropoda > Arachnida > Ixodida > Ixodidae > Rhipicephalus > Rhipicephalus microplus. Next base: position 17,364,433 of record NC_134707.1, read on the forward strand.
GGAAGCAGCTATTGTTGATACGAAGCAGCTCTTGTACTCACACGTGTAACGTCATACGTACGTGCGTCCCTACTAGCGCGCCACAACGCATTCTCCTCGCTGCAGGTGTTGGAGAGGTGCCAAGTAGGTCACATGATAAGCACATACATATATGTTTATGACTGTGTATCTGTGAGATGCCTGTTATTGCCATTCAGGTATTCTCTTTCACGCCATCGGGCTCCTGACATTAACAAGCAGTTATACGAAAAGAAATGGAATCATGTGAGGATTAATTCGTTTCTATTCACTTTTGAATTTACACCCAGACATGACATTAAGGGCGCCCCGCCACGGTGGTCTAGTGGCTAAGGTACTCGGCTGCTGACCCGCAGGTCGCGGGTTCACATCCCGGCTGCGGCGGCTGCATTTCCGATGGAGGCCGAAATGTTGTAGGCCCGTGTGCTGCGATTTGGGTGCACGTTAAAGAACCCGAGGTGGTCGAAATTTCCGGATCTCTCCACTACGGCGTCTCTCATAACCATATGGTGGTTTTGGGACGTCAAACCCCACAAATCAATCAATAATTAAGGGCGAAGAACTAGGTTAATGCACTCAATGTAGAAATTTAAAATAGACAGACTAAATTACTATTTCTGAATATTATTATTATTATTATTATTATTATTAATAATAATAATAATAATAATAATAATAATAATAATAATAATAATAATAATAATAATAATAAAGTATTAGTAGTTTATTGTTGTTGACATCGAAGGTTATCTTACACTATGCACTCACCCCTCTCTGGTGGTTGGTTTGCCTGAAGAGCGTGCACCACTACAGCTACATTCTCATTGCCAACCGTCTGTTCTGTTTTGGTGATATTGTTCGGAGATGTTGAATTAGTCCAAATAGGTAGTTAATTTGCCTAATAAATGTTCTTCAAAACTGTCTTATGTTCCATTTACTTCATATACAAAAGTTAATTGCTTATTGTACTAATGAACCTACTGTGAAATTATTATGAAAAAATTCATGATTCTTGAAGAAGTCATGTGCACTTTGTTTGCAACACATGTAATAATAATATAGTAAAGCGCCTTTCTGACATAAAGTACGCTAAGGCAATGCATATAATCAAGGCTACGCTAGCGGTGTGCTTTATGATTGAAACCGACAACGAAATTCATGAATACTCATCCCAAAATTCAAATTATAACGTCTCGTGCATAGCCATTTCCGCCGAAATGGAAGTCCACGCGGCTTGGATTTTATGGAAATTCGTTCGCTTCTGCGAAAGCATGTGTTCTTCATGTATAATGAAGCACGAAGGTCACAATCACAAGACGCTACTCTGTGTGATTTGCATCCCTTCGTAGAATGGAATGAAGCGGCTGATTCTCTGCAGTGTTGCCACCATTCCTCGAGACGCCTCCAATGTAAGTTACCTGAAACTTTTTCTCCCTTATGTACTCGCTTTGCCTTCGAATCTACAGGGAAAGATGGTCCACCTTGGTGAGGAAGTGGTTACAGTGCTAGACTGCTTATCCGAAGCTGACGAGTTACATCACGTCCGAGGCGTCCGCACTTCGATGAAGGATAAATGGTAGAGGCTTGCGAGTGCCACTGCATCCTAAAGAACACCAGATGGTGCGAATTTTCGTGGTTGGGCATAAATCCCCAGGTATTGATAGCATCATTGCAACAAGTTATGAGTTATGGACCGAGGCCCGAACAGGAAAATCATGACATGGAAGTCATATACGGCATAAGTTATGTCCGCCTCGTAACGTTGTGCTGAATTTAAAGTGACATATGAACCTTCCTCATTTCTGCTTCGCTATGTTATCTACTGCCATTGTGCGTGGGACCTGTCAACTTTTATTATGATAACAATTATATGAACACTCTCAGCTGGATTTTGCCGCTGGTGTTGACGTCCATGTCATGCGCCGTATATGTATACGTATCTATATACATGAAAACGCAAGAAAGAAAGAAATCCAGAAAAAAACACTCCGGCGCGCGGAATCGAACGTGGGAGCTCTGCGTCGTGAAAGTGAGTCGTTAACCACTGGGCCACCCCGGAGCACATCCTTCGCCGTTCAAACGGCAAGGTACTTATATCTACGATTTACCACTGCTCACGAGCATCTCAGGGGACGAAATTGTGTTTTCAGCATTACCAGCAAAATGGCTCAATGAGCGCGCATTGCCACATCGCGCAGCGGCACCCACTCTAATCTCCTACGCGTACTTTGCCCGGCTTAGAGAAGGGAAGCGACGCTCTCTCAAGTGCCTTATCTCGCGGCGGCAAGGAGGGGAAGTTCGTACGTCTTGGCTGGCCTCGGGCTTTATCTGGAATGATTACGCTGTAGTTACCGGGTGCACGAAGGTCACTGCAATCATTGCAGTCTCCGTTTTCTTATGATTTCATTACTTTGTGGCTTTTAATTAAATGTGCATACGCATACATATACGGAACGTGACAGTCACGGCAAAAACCCGGCAAGAGTGTATCCTTATCTATCGCAATAAGATACCAGGCCTGCGTAGAACTTGCAGCCAAATCGCAGCGAAACCTCGAGGAGCGGAAACGCATTTCTAGAGCTCGTTGTAAACTCTCTTGGGATGACCACGGCCGTTGCAGTTGCAAGGTACCCACTACGCCATAAATTATATTCTCGGAAACCACGAAAACGCCCGCTATGCCTTTATCGTCATTCTAAAAAGCCACGAACCCACTTCCCTGCTCTAAGGCATTATGCCCATTGACGATGATGCTGCTGCTGATGACGAAGTATTATAGCTCAGCTCTTTGTTATGGACAGAAAGCTCTCAATCGCTTACATGTTACGCAATTAGCGATGCGGGACACCTGCTTGTTCTTTCACTCTTCTACCCCGCTATATTGCACCGGCTGACGCGATTCCTGGCCCGACACCACACCCGCTTGTAGTTGTTTTGCGAAAACATCGCATGCACTGGCGTGGTTCTGTGGTAGAGCCGCCAACCAAGGTATTACAGTTACATGATTACACTTGCATCACCAGAAGATAACTTGTTACAGTTTAACAAAATTTGTTGATGGTCTATAACCGATTTATAAGGTTTATTGCTCGATAGCGCGAATTCCCCGTAGGATATAGAGATGAAATTGATGTTGAGCACTTCTCCGGTGCATCAGTATTCTTTCTTTGTCTTGTGGCGAGTATAGCGTGCCGCAGTATCCAGTACTTAAAAATTAGCACACATGCGCTAGCTAACATTTCTTTTTCACAATGCCACGGCGCATGCTCCTTTCCACTAGTGAAAGTGTGACGAAACACCTCCTGGTATCGAAAGCCTCCGTTCTAGCAATGCGAATTCTCCCAGCCCTTAATAATCCTCACCAAAGCTATAGAGGGCAGCCCAGGAAATTGAAAATGAGAAAACACATTCATTTCTTTCTATGACATCAAACACTTTTTATTGCTCGGGGCAGTTTTTTTCCTCATAATTAGGGATGACTTTTCACTTGTCTGAATCCTGACAAGAATTATGTTTATACGGATGACTACCAATGAGACCCTAAAAAGATAATGAGGAAAAGGTGCGATTGGTCACACAGAAAAGATAACAAAGGGGCATAGTTAAATGATTCAGTTTCATTTTGCTTAAGGTTCAATACAAATTGATAACTTCCAATTTAGTATCCATGAAAAGGAGGACGTGTGATTAGCCTAAATTAAAGTGGTGGCCTGGTCTGTTTCTCGCGTAGATTGAACAACTTCAGCTGTAGCTGCGTTCTTCTCAACCACAGTTTTCAATTTAGGTTCGGTGATGACGCAGCAGAACACGCTCATGATATAGGAGCCTGTGATGCATGGCTACATGCAATGCATTAATATAAAAAAACTACCGCATGCACAAAATAGTGCTTATCAGTGTTCTGACAAATCGCTGTTGGGTAACGCTGTAAAAATATGCTGAATTTACTCGTCTGTTTGCGTGAGGTTTAAATCTCCAATCACTCAACGTCGGCATTTGCGTCGAATACTTAAGGGAAAACGCTAGCTGTTGAGTGGTGGAAATGATTATCCGAAATTCACACACCCACATGCAGACAAGCAGTCTCCGCAGACCAGTTTGAAACTTATGCAATAGTTTTGCTCAGCAATTTCAAACTTTTCAAAGTATTCTGCATTCTATCGAAAAGCGTCTGCAAGTTCTTTTGATTATCCTGCAGTTGTGAAAATAAAACTTCGCGTCTAACTTATTTATTAGTTTTAAGAAAAAAACTTCTAACAAATTGGCAAGCAGGGCTGGTTCATGTCTATTCCTTTTTTGAAGAAAAACAGCGCACACAAAACACTAGGGCAAAAAGGGGCACCATTGTGCGTTTCTTCTCTTTTTGTCTTCACCTTTTCTGTGCGCTCTCAAAGTAATACAGCTTTCTTTGAAACACCACCAACATTTTAACGTAGACGCCTGTCTGATAAGTTGCCCTAGAAAGTGAAAGAAAACTTCTTTCTTGGGCTTCGCCAAAAAACTTAGTGTTCTGTTTCTTTATTAATATTGAGTTTACCGGTATACTGAAGCACAACGTATGGCAACTCAACGAGCCTCCGACGTGGCAGAGGCGTTAAGTGCATCTGCCCTGAAGTTGAAGCGGCCCGCTACATGCAAGTAACTCCCCAAAGGGCCTGTTCAATTCCATTCAATCTGCGAGGAACCCCTCCTTGCAAACTCTATTCGTAATACGTTGCTTGGCACCCACGCTTTACGTATATGGTATGGCGCGCGTATGTCTAGTACAAATATTTTATCTGGTTCGGAGAAACTATATGATACAAACTTTTCTTCTTGGTGTGCAGGAGGAACACAACAGAAAACATGACTGAAACGTGGAATTGTTCTCTTAGCACAACGAATCTCTTTATCCCAGCAAGGACGTACCATGGCCTCCGAGATCGACCCCTCCCGCATGATCAAGGCTTTGGAAAAGGTGGTCACCTCACGGGTTGTTGGTACATTCGCAATATTACAGTTTTTATGTGAGAAACGCTCCGAATGGGAAGGTGGCGCGCTGCTGGTGCTGGTCTTGAAGGCCTCGGGCATTAAACTTTTGTCCCTTTTTAAAGCGCAGTCAACACTTTGCCGCTGCCACAGTGGTATAGTACTAGTGATATTCTTAGTGATATTAGTAGTAGTAATAATTCTTGAGGTTTTACTTTCTTTAGCGACGATTTAATTATGAGGAACGCCAAAATAGACAACACCATAAATTTGTACTTCCCTGATGTTCATTTCATCATCATCATCAGCCTGGCTACATCCACTGCAAGACAAAGGCCTCTCCCATGTTCCGCCAGTTAACCCGGTCCTGTGCTTGCTGCTGCCAATTTATACCCGCAAACTTCTTAATTTCATCTGCCCACCTGACCTTCTGTCTCCCCCTAACCCGCTTTCCTTCTCTGGGAATCCAGTTAGTTACCCTTAGTGACCAGCGGTTATCCTGTCTACGCGCTACATGCCCGGCCCATGTCCATTTCCTCTTCTTTATTTCAACTATGATATCCTTAACCCCCGTTTGTCCCCTAATCCACTCCACTCTCCTTGTCTCTCAAGGTTACACCTACCATTTTTCTTTCCATTGCTCGCTGCGTCGTCCTCAATTTAAGCTGAACCCTCTTTGTGGGTCTCCAGGTTTCTGCTCCGTAGCTAAGTACCGGCAAGATACAGCTGTTATATACCTTCCTCTTAAGGGATAATGGCAATCTACCTGTCATAATTTGAGAGTGCTTGCCGAATGTGCTCCACCCCATTCTTATTATTCTAGTTACTTCAATCTCGTGGTTAGGCTCTGCGGTTATTACCTGCCCTAAGTAGACATAGTCTTTTACAACTTCAAGTGCACTATTACCTATCTCGAAGCGCTGTTCCTTTCCGAGGTTGTTGTACATTACTTTCGTTTTCTGCAGATTAATTTTAAGACCCACCTTTCTGCTCTCCCTGTGTAAATCCGTAATCATGAGTTCCAATTCGTCCCCTGAGTTACTCAGCAATGCAATGTCATCGGCGAAGCGCAGGTTACTAAGGTATTCTTCATTAACTCTTATCCCTAACTGTTCCCATTCTAGACTTCTGAAAACCTCCTGTAAGCACGCGGTAAATAGCATTGGGGAGATTGTGTGCCCCTGCCTTACACCCTTCTTGATTGGTATTCTGTTGCTTTCTTTATGAAGCACTATGGTAGCAGTTGATCCCCTGTATATTTCTTCCAGAATGTTTATATATACTTCATCTACGCCCTGATTCCGCAGTGTCTGCATGACGGCTGATATTTCTACTGAATCAAACGCCTTCTCGTAATCTATGAAGGCTATGTATAGTGGTTGGTTATACTCTGAGCATTTCTCTATTACCTGATTGATAGTATGAATGTGGTCAATTGTTGAGTAGCCTGTTCGAAATCCTGCTTGTTCCTTTGGTTGATTGAATTCTAATGTTTTTTTTACTCTGTTAGCAATTATCTTTCTAAATAGCTTGTACACTACAGAGAGCAAGCTGATCGGCTTGTAATTCTTCAAGTCCTTGTCATCTCTTTTCTTATATATTAAGATGATGTTAGCGTTCTTCCAAGACTCAGGTACCCTTCCCGTCAGGAGACACCTCGTAAACAGGGTGGCTAGTTTTTCTAACACAATCTGTCCTCCATCTTTCAGCAGACCTGATGTTACCTGATCCGCACCAGCAGCTTTGCCTCTTTGCATGCTCTCCAAAGCTTTTCTGACTTCCTCTATCATCACTGGTGGGGTGTCGTATGGGTTACTGCTAGTTCCTATAGTATTAAGGTCGTGGTTGTCTCGGCTACTGTACAGATTTTTGTAAAACTCCTCCGCTATTTTAACTATCCTATCCATATTGGTAGTTATTTTGCCTTCTTTGTCTTTTAGTGCATACATCCTACTTTTGCCTATCCCAAGTTTCCTCTTCAGTGCTTTGAAGCTTCCTCCGTTTTTCAGAGCGTGTTCAATTCTCTCCATGTTATACCTTCTTAAATCGCATACTTTACGTCTATTAATCAACTTCGAAAGCTCTGCCAGCTCTATTTCGTCTGTTGTACTTGACACTTTCATGGTTTGACGCTTATTAATTAGGTTCTTCGTCTCCTGGGAAAGCTTGCTTCATTTACAGGCATTCAAATCTAAGTATGCGGACCTGTAGCATTACACCTTTATCGAATTGAGGCCGCCGTTGGCGGGATTCAATCTCGCAACCTCCGGGTCGAGCACATAACCCCGGGACCACCAAAGCAAGTAGTAGTAGATGTTTTAACAGTATTATGGCGAAAGTGTTAGACGCGAGTGATGCAAAACATCATTAGCATATGGGATGTCTACACCTTACGGCATTATCATAACGTGAAAAAATCTTACCTGACGTCATTTGACGTAACGTCACACGAAGCTGTTGTAGCACCCTTGTTTAGGCGGTGAATGAAAGCAGAGAGCGCGCGGGTTCTACACAAGAAAATGAAGAGGGCGCTTGGCAATGGACCACAAAACCCAGACACGCTCGGGGACCCCTCTTCCTTATACATCGACTCAGACAGAGAAAGAGAGGTAAAGTTTATTAATTTCTGGCATATTGCTGGGCTGGGTTCCGACCTAGGAGCTAACGGAGAGACCGTGTCTACCGGCAGCTTCCTCGGCCTACCGGATTGCCCAGAGTTGCTTGCCCAGGCCCGAACTGAACAGCGCAGTCCGCAAACACGTTCGTAGGTTTTCATTGGTGGCCGCAATCCCAAAAATGGCTGAATAATACTGAACATGCCCATGATACATGGTCAAGAGTGGCTCTGATGATGAAGTACTGGTATATATTAGGGCTGTATACTTTGAGATATATGCGGTGCATGATGACGGGGATCGCGTATGCGCGAGCCTGGAGGTGGCGCCAGTGTACGAACTGGACTCTTTTTAGCTTGGGGCAAGGCGAAGAGAATTGCCGCCTTTTTATTAGATTGTGCGCTTGGAAAAAGTGGTTAATGACTTGGAGTACCTGGTACTCTACTATGGAAGAGCGTAAAGCTCTCCCATAGTAGAGTACCAAGCACTCTCACGCCCCTAGAAATCAACCAGAAATGCGCATATTTAATGTAAAAGAAATGAAATTGGTTTAGAAAAAGTGTTTACAATTTAGCATACTTAGTGCCGTTATACTCTACTATATGAATGACAATTTTAGGGAGCTTTAGAAAAATGTTTGCAGACGCTGCAGGCATAGCGGGCTCCATACGTGCTTTAGAAGAGCGTGTGCGCCCCCTGGGGAGAAGTCTAGGGACTTTCGCCTCGACCGCGAACCCAAATGCGCGGAAGCTACACGCAGCACTTCGTGGGCCTCGCGGGCCGCGATCGCCACACGCTATTTCGGATTTTCCGCGGGCGGGCCGCAAACGCGAACGGTGATTCGCGTTACGACGCATGGGCAGTGGCAGTGACCGCACCGCAAGGGCTCGCGGTGAGCTATTCTAAAACTGTTTTCAGAAAAATTTTGTTCTATCGTGGGACGCAACAAACCTATGGAACAAGCGTCTATACAACTCCTTCATATCTCCGCACATGTACCGGAAAAATGCCCATGATAAGACGAAGCAGTGTGCATCGGGTGGCGAATCGGCACCTTCTGTTTCGTTCTGGGTAACTGAGTTTTTTTCGCTCTTGTTAACCTTTTGTTCTGCCAAATTCTTTGATTGAAGGGTGCCTCAATGGCCATGTTTTTATGAGGTTGCGGCCTTTTTATCTCGCCTGTTTTCGTTAACAGCTCTTTGACAACGTCTTTGTTGGCCAATCTCAGAAATGGTCAATTCAGCAGCTCGAGGAGGCCCTGGCCACGCAGAGGAGAAAGGGAACTTGTGACCCGCAACAGCGGGGCGCGAGAACCCAAGTATCCTCTGTCGGGTCAGCTTCAACCCTCGAGTTCTTGGACCAGTGTTTCTAGGACTTCATAGACTAGAACATTAGAAGAGTAGACCACGCCCTGCGAGTGCAGCACCTACCCCACGCAGGATCCTGTGAATAAAGCCTTTTCTCTCTCTCTCTCTTTTTCTCTCTTCACGGGTATCTTTGTTTGTTCGCACTCTTTTCCTCGACAACTTTTGCAGACGCCAGATGGTGTTTTACGGAGATTCTATCATATTAATGGACTTTACTTTTAAAACAGGTTTGCTTTTGAGTTACCTGGAGTGGAGGCGCAAGGAACTCTCTGGTAGTTTTAGGTCACGTTAACAGGAGTGAAATTGAATAAAGAACCTTAACGAAAGCTTATGCTGCTGATAATGATATTGATGGTGATGATACTTCGAATGTGCAAGCGCACATATTTCAATTCCAGCGGTGGATAACATACACTCGCCAGCTTACATATTTGCTGCCCGATGGTTCTTTATTGATTATTTGATTGATTGATTGATTGATTGATTGATTGATTGATTGAGTGATTGATTGATTGATTGATTGATTGATTGATTGATTGATTGATTGATTGATTGATTGATTGATTGATTGATTGATTGATTGATTGATTGATTGATTGATTGATATTGTCATTATGGCTTTGTTATGACTTTCCAACTTTTGACGATGTGTGCGTCATTTGAAATCGTGTAGTCAAGTCGTCACCCGAGTTTTTCAATCCGCAAAGCACCTTACAGACCGGCTTGTCGACGTCTCACGTCGTCACGGTGTGTCATGTAGTTGCGGTTCATAACAAACGAGCATGAACCACGAATATTGCTTAAGTCCCACTTCTCGTCACCGGTGCCCTGAAAATGAAGATAGCAACGGCCAGCACAAAAAATTGCCGATGATATCACGAGACCTGAAGCACCCTTTTCTACATGCTATATGGAACTGAAGCCGCCCATGCTGAGAGGAGGAAGAAGAACAAGAAGAAGCACCTTGGGCTAAGCTGTTTTCCAGGGCAGCTTTCTGACATCAACGGAGCTCCGACACACTTCCACATATGCCCGGTTTCAGGATTGGCACCACTATAGAGTGCTTCACCGAAAGAACTAAACCTCTCTCAAAACACCGCACTTTTCACCCCGCCCCCGTTTTCTTCATGACTCCGACGCCAATGCATATGGTGAGTTTTAAATGCGAAGCATTTTTAGCGAACTTCGGTGACTTTGAGCGTATCTATCTATCTATCTATCTATCTATCTATCTATCTATCTATCTATCTATCTAGCCGCTTACGTTTGAGCGCTCTCGTGACCAGCCCCTTAACCTGGCGTGAACCAAAATTAGCATGGGAGGATAAGATGGTTTGACAAATATGACGCGCTGATTAAGACATGGATAGTGTCACAATCCCGTCACGTACGTCGTCAAACACTTCCCGTCAGACAGTGGCACATACTCACGGACGGGTATGCACCGCTGGTAAGAGGGTATGTGCCACAGGTGATTGACACTTAGTACCAACCCGGGAACGATGAGAACACAAAGGGCCAATTTTAACGCGTGAGCATTAAGCAACACCCGACATCAATAGCGTCGACCCATCAAAGGCGTAAAATAAATGTCAGTGTTGAAATAACCTAACATAACCAGCGTTGGCCACCCAACGAATGCAAATAATAAATTACAGGGTCCAAGCAAGAATCGAACCCAAGCATTCAGCGTGGCAGTCAAGTATTCTACCACAGAGCTACGCGAAGTCTCGGAACTACTTTCCAAATAGACGCTAGTTTTCGTGAAACGTTAATAGTGGTTGCAGTGCTGCCTACCCAATTTTATAGACGTTACATATGTACTCCTTTCATACGGCCGTCACGTCGGGTTAACGTCAATTGCGGTGAGGTGCCATGTGCTGAAATGATTTAGGTAGCAGCGTCAAGGGCCAGCATCTTCGCGAGCATCAGTGCTTCATATCAGCTTCTGGTATTGCTAAAACACATTTCCAGCCGACCTCGTTGTCCAAGTGAAAAACTGGTTATATAAACATCTGCAACTATTCAACATAACTCTCAGCGTGCAACATTTGTACATATATTTAGCGTCATTTTATGAGGTGTCGCTCAAAAAAAATGCAACGCGGTCCTCTTTCTTCCACGTGCTTCGCATAAAGTTGATTCGCAGGTACGTGGGATCTGCTGAATCTTTTATGTTTCACAACGCACCTGGGGCTGTTGACTTAATATTCATTACCCCTTGACATCACTGAAACTTACTTTTCATTGCATCATAGACAGCTGTCACTTATCTCCAAAGCCTTTCAAGCCTGACGAACCTGCCTTTTCCATGAGTACGTTGCCATTCTTCTGTTTTTCTAATTTAACGTCATTTATATTCCAGTTCCTATGCTTTATTTTTTATAGGCAATAATTTTTTGCGAAAGTGGGAACACAAAAGTAAGGATATAAAATATATGTGAGATATATTCTATAGAAGAGAGAAAACCTCAGATAGTTCCCCTCATCACAGCGGGTTATATACATGACACACGCATGCTTAACGCACATAATATATACAGAATACTAATATATAAATCATTATTCATGAACCTGAAGCACACTTTACGTTGAGACACTGACAGACCCGTTTTGTGGGGACCGTCCATGAATAAAATAATCAAATAAATATTTATGAAGCATACGGGGGGGGCAGTTCAGAAGACATAAAAAACAAAACTGCCCCGGCCCTGTCCACATCCCTCTTGTTGTGTCTTGTATGTAGGCGTAGTTCTATGTTTTCAAAATATTGATGAAGACATTTTTCTAGTACACTAAGAGTGAAGCGCAAATTAATGGAAGTGCGTCGAATAAGCTAGCCGCTCTTTTGCCTGCCGTGGCCTCGCGGGTTGTGAGAATAGTGAAGCAGCAATTTATTCTGGTTATTACTACGCATCTTCAAATATTCAAGCACGCACTAGCACTGCGCTGAATAGAAATCAATTTTGGAGGTTACTGGACTCTTTGTACGGCGCCACGAGGGGGCACATTTTGTTTTAGATAGGGCTGCGGCGTTGAAGCAGAACCAAAACAATCAAAGTGCGATGCTTGTGCTGCTGGCGTAATGACGCAACCATCAACGAAGCTTGCATTCGATCTAGCTACGTTTTGATAGTAATGACATATTTTAACCGCAAAATGGCCAATACACAGAACAGAGAAACACACTACGACATGACGGGTGGCCCACCCTGTCGCTGTATATTTCTTCACTTTGTGTATGGGATACATAGCGGTAAAACTATGTCATTATTCAGCTACCAACTTGGCCAACAACCAGTCTTGTTTGACAGCAATGCCAAGCATTTCCTAGAGATGCCGAGTTTTTTAAAAAAGCTAGTAGTAACAAACATGGCCAGACTTATCTATTCTGTGGTTTGCTCAGTTTCCCACACTGCAACGAAATTTCATTCGGGACTAGTTGGTACGTATTGCGGAATCAATAGTAGGACGAAAGGAAGAAAGTAGCTGGGTTACATGGTGTACCAATGGCATTGCCTGCACTGAACAAGCTTCCGACGCTATGCTTCGGCCCCTGAGGTGTGAGCACAGAAAGATGCAAAATTTTACACAGTGTCTCCTACGTCCCGTGTGCGGTGGGCGGGGCTTATGCCATCTCGCACTCATGCGGTAAGACCATTGTCGGTCCAGCGAGAATATGCGTATACGACCGGCTCGGGAAACGGGCACGAAAATTTGACAATAATGTCTATAAGGGAGCCCATCAAGTGGCTCATATTAACTCTTGCAGCACTTGTGAATGCCGATTTGAACAGACGTCAATTCTGGGCTGAAGCCAGAAGTACCATGCGCAGCTGGCTTTAGAATCTTTCCACATTATTAAAAAGAGATCGTCTTTATATCAGCGATACATCTTTGTTCCTGAACTTTTCAAATTCAGCGCTCACGTGTGACGTATCTTTTCTAAGTGGATTCTCTTGTGAATGCCGTTACTTTTAATTATTCACACCAAACACGCACCGCGTGTTTCTCACGGAAACAATTTATTTGATGTGTTACGTGTGTTACGTGGTTATAGTTATATGACTAGTTAAGACGTTACGTTACCTTAGCCACGTGGCTTGGCTTACGTGTGTTAGTCACATGACTAGATGATACCTCGTTATCAAAAAAAAAAACGTCGCGCTCGATTAGCTGGTACACGGTTTTGGCAGGAACATGTCACGTCAGTATAGATGGTCCGGGATCTGATTTTATTCGCGTGACAAGTTTAGTTCGCAATGTTACGTGTCTTTTAGTCCCGTGAGTAGTTACTTGATGTTACTCGATTTTAATCGTGACCTAGTTACAGACGGTAATAATTCTTTTATCACGTGACTGGATACGTGATTCTTAGTATCATTGGTAGTTACGTGATGTGTCATTTTTTGTCCCGTAACAAACGCGCTCATCATTCTTACTGCATTCGACAACGGGCGAATCGGCGCGCGTGTTCCGGGAGAGACGTGAAGTTGAGGCTGAGGAGCACAGATCGATCCCGTATACGACTTTATGGCGATGATAATCTCTGTTAGCACTACCCGCCCCAACGAAAAACTTTGAGAGCTCCGCTACTGCAAGGGTGTGCTTGAATTTGCGATTCAGGAAAAAGATACTTTTAGGCCCAATGTATTCGTAATATTTTGTTAAGATGTGTGCTCGTATGCTCCTTCTATGTTCTTATTCTTAACAGAAAATATTTTCTTTTTTTTTAGAAAACTTTTCCGGGAAAATTGCGGTAGAGCAGACTGTGCACTTACTAACAGTATATTGCTCATATGGCCAGAATATATATACACAATCGTGTGTTCAAGGAGATGAAACTACGATGAGAAAGGCAAGTAACGGTGCATGAGCAAAAGCTTAGAACGTTGAAATGTTACTTCAACTCAAAAAGTACCGGTGTTCATCATCTAACAAGTTGACAGATGAGGCTTTCACACACTCCGTTCCTGCATTACAAATCAGAAAAAAAAACTCATATTTCCCGTGCCCTCATGTATGCATATTTATCGAATATTTACCATCCTGCAAATGCAGGGGTGCACCCACACTCGACGCAGAGACTAGCCAAGTGGCTTCTCCTAGATTAGTCACTATCGTGTTTCGTTGATGGGTACATCACCGAAAAAATTCATGCATTTGGAAATTGTTATAGCCGCCTGCCAAAAAAATGCATGTGACCATCAGTGTGAGCAAAATAAACCTGAACAAAACATTGCCCTTGCATACTCGAAATGGCCAGACTTTGGGCATTATACTTTTTTTTCCTCTGCTAATCTACGGGGACGTTTTTTTTTTTCTTTCATCTGCGTGCTTTCAAATCCAGAAATACGAATCTCTGGAATTCCTCGAAATAATAGCGCGAGCTACTTTGTCACCAGAACGAGGACTATTTTTAGGACACAAAATAGAAGCCATGCGCTCAAGATAACGCAAAACACAAGACAACTTCCTGTCTTCGAGTTTCCTTGTGTTCTTGTGTTCATATTTCACGTTATATTTGCAAGTACTGAGGCCGCTACCATACCGGACACAGCAATGAAACAACAATTTTTACAGAAAAACACATGAAAGAAAAGAAGCGGTGGAGAGAAAGATGAGACCGTCTTTTAAGGCCGTGATGACTGAACGCTATAAGCTACTGTTTCTTGGCGTCAGTACAGAGGAAAGCTCTCAACTCTAATTGGTCGATCGTAATGGGACGTCGCTTCAAGACGCATTCAAAATACAACACCGCGTCACATGCGTACACTAAATGTGACTGCAATATTCCATTCGTTAAATTGCGGTATTTAATAAAATATCACTCTTTAAAAATATCAGGAACACCCGAAATATCAAGCACATAAGAAAGAGTCCGTCCAGCATCGTCATTTCAGGGAGTTCTGCCAATACACAAAAGCCTGTTGTTTTAAGACGCTGAGCGTTTTGGACCGTTCAGTAACGCCGCAGTCATTTTTCACCGATCATGCGGGTGCTCGCGTTAGGAAAAAACGTTTTAGCGAGGCTCATGAAAGTGCTGTGAATGGTTGGATCTTTTGAAAGGCGGTCGGCCTTGGATCTTGAAAAATGCTAGAGGATTTAAAAAAAAACACAAACGCTTGCATAGTGAGCGTCAGCGTTTCTGTGGCGGAGCGTTGCATAAATATAGGGATGGTGTCGCTATGCATAAGTTAGGCTTTTAGATAGCACCGCGGTTGCTCGCCTGCATTCGCATAACACAGCTTAATAAAGTTAGATTGCCCCGAGCTAGCTCATGGCGTTTAATGCATGCACAATGTAGTTTGTCGCACTTGTAGTTAGGCGCTTGTTGTTACAGGTTGAAGTGATTACCAGAATATTCACGCAGATTGCGATTTCACAGACAGACAGACAGACAGACAGACAGACAGACAGACAGACAGACAGACAGACAGACAGACAGACATAGATAGATAGATAGATAGATAGATAGATAGATAGATAGATAGATAGATAGATAGATAGATAGATAGATAGATAGATAGATAGATAGATAGATAGATAGATAGATAGATAGATAGATAGATAGATAGATAGATAGATAGATAGATAGATAGATAGATAGATAGATAGATAGATAGATAGATAGATAGATAGATAGATAGATAGATAGATAGATAGATAGATAGATAGATAGATAGATAGATAGATAGATAGATAGATAGATAGATAGATAGATAGATAGATAGATAGATAGATAGATAGATAGATAGATAGATAGATAGATAGATAGATAGATAGATAGATAGATAGATAGATAGATAGATAGATAGATAGATAGATAGATAGATAGATAGATAGATAGATAGATAGATAGATAGATAGATAGATAGATAGATAGATAGATAGATAGATAGATAGATAGATAGATAGATAGATAGATAGATAGATAGATAGATAGATAGATAGATAGATAGATAGATAGATAGATAGATAGATAGATAGATAGATAGATAGATAGATAGATAGATAGATAGATAGATAGATAGATAGATAGATAGATAGATATTTGTTTATGCATATCTACATGTCTAAGGAATGCTGAAATATTCAAATTTGAGTGGCGGAAGCAATGATGACCTTCCGTGTCTGTAAGAAAGACTTCACAGCGTTAGTTGGAGAGCCGCTCTTCTTGAAGCAGAGGCACTTTTTTGACAGTCGCGTTCTTCGTAAATAGCTTCTTATTAAGCTACGATTGAGCGCCCCACTAATCATGCCCATGGGTATCACCGTAATATAAATTGACTCACGGAATACTAACGTCTCTTCTCACCGTTTCGAATTGCGTAACCTAATTTAGAAAGTGTGCTCTGCAATGATCCTCACTTCCCGTGTACAAGAAATACGTTTTGTAACATGCTGCAACTTCTCGATCAAGTTATGAGAGACGCTGCTGAGCCGGTTCCTCAGGTAGCAAAAGTGAGGCTGCTTGGCGTTCTTTATGGGGAACCTTAATATGCACACTGAGGCTGCGCAACTTTACGTCGTCAGAATTGCGTAACTGCATATGTCTGAGTCGTTGCGCTGGACGTGAGACATACGTAATTTTCAACAATACATCGGTGCTCAGCTTGTGTTTAGAAATAGTGCTAGACGACTTCGAGCACTTCGTACCTAAAGGGATTATCTACCGTCCTGCACTGCTTTTCTGCCTAGTGTCGCAACAAAACACGCACCACGTGAAGTGTCTAACCTTGCAGTGGTTTCCCTGCAAAGTGCGTACAAACTTTCACAAAAGAATTTTGATATCTGGGTTTGGTCTCCTTTCGTCGGTGGGATGAATGCCCACAACACTCGTCGGTGGAGGCGAAGACAATTGTGCTGTCGGTGGAAGTCGTAAACTGAAACCGCATGCGGTCATTTCAGGCCTAATAGAGTTCTGCTTATTACTACAACAAATATTTTAGTGGATATTTAAGGCACGCACACACTTTTTGTTGTTCCTATTAGCGGCGGCGGAGGCCGCGCTCACGTTTCTTCGCAGTTTGCATGGAGGAAAACGAACACACCACTGGCAGCGCCACCAGGCGCCTCTTCTAACGCGTAAAAAAAAGAAAAAATTAGTCTTTGGCGCTGCCTAAAGGCGCCTCAAGTGCGTAAAAGACGATTCCAGGTTATGCATGTTTGTTTCTAACCAAAATAGGTCTGCTTGCTAGGGTTTGTTGTTCTACCAGTATATTGCACCACATCGTTGTTGGGTGACGCTAGCGGTAATTTTTCATTGACTTTGAGCATCAAGTCAAGGTTATAATTCCTTTTTTTATGAGACAATAGCACGCTAGTTACCACCGGTTTGATGAACGATCTTCTCATTAGCGCCACAATCATGCATGTTTGTTTTTAACCAAAATAGGTCTGCTTGCTAGGGATTGTTGTTCTACCAGTAGATTGCACCACATCGTTGTTGGGTGACGCTAGCGGTAATTTTTCATTGACACTCAGCATCAAGTTAAGCTTATAATTCCTTTTTTATGGGACAATAGCACGCTAGTTACCACCGGCTTGATGAACGATCTTCTCATTAGCGCCACAATCAGAACAAAAAATTTTCCGAGTGGTACACGGTTTCATCAACTGTGGGAGAGCAGTGAGCCGTCGCCATGCTCTCGACAACTCGCGATGTGAAGTAGTTCTCTCACGGTGTAGGCGCAGTGCAGTGGAGTTTTTCAATCTGACTGCAGTGCCAGAAAGCATAGCCTAGTGGACGAAAAAAACAACAATGAGACGGGATCGGTCCAAATGGGACGTGATGCACACGTACTGTGCTTTACATCAGTCCACCGATTGTGGCTGGGCTATGCGTGCAGGCCAGCCACAATCCGGGGGAGGGATGCGCGCATCCATTCTCTGCGTGCCCCTAACAGCCAATGTCAGCGCCTTTAAGACGGGGCCACGTGAGCAGCGCAGCTCCTTAGTGTGTTTAGAGAAAGTGGTTAACGCTTGTTTAGAAGAAAGTGGTCAACGATTTAGAATACTCCATACTGTACTACGGGAGAACTGAAGGCCGTGCCATGGGCCTCACATTACACGAGGCCGCATCCACGAAAATTAAAGACAGAGAAGATTGCTTGCTCTATGTGCGTACGGGCAAACGAAACTCTCCCTTACTGCTGTGTGTCTTTAGAAAAGGCGAATAACAATTTTGAGTATAGGTGTGTTTATAAAAAGTTAATAATGAATTTGAGTACTTGGTGATGTGTGTTTGGGGGTGTGAAAAAACGTCGGAGCCTGTTGACTGGCCCTTTATGAACACGGTGTACTTTACTATAAGTCAAGTCAAGTTTATTACATATTTCACATTTGGTTACTTGGTTAGAATAGTACTGGAGGAGGTCCCAAAGCTTCATATAAACTGACGGGGGGACCTCTCATGGCGGCATTAATGAAGTAATTACAAAAAAGTACAGCAAAAGGTGCTAATTTGTGAGCAGTCTGATGAGCCTAATTAACAATAACAATATAAATATTACATAACATTACGCTGATACTACTAATAAATATAGACATCAAAATTATCAATAGCAAGAGATAAAACTATAACAAAGCAAAATTAAAGACACGTACGTATTTTGAACCACACGTCATACGTTCCTGGTATTTTGTCTACACTCAAAGTCATAATTCGCATTGTGTATCATCTTGGGCCAACACTTACATCTCGCACATTGAACGTCTGCACCAACTGCAGAATCATGTGGTTAGACTAATAACTTTTCGACCATTTTATTATTCCAGTAGCTCATTGTTTCCAAAGCTGAACATACTATCATTACGACGATTATTTCACCACATATTGTCCGTAGTAGCCTATAATCTCATCACGCATGATATTTTCATTACATGCATTCATCATCATAATTTAACTAACAGCAATATTACCAGGTTTTCCCAGAGCAATCATCTTTTTTTACCAGCGGTTAGAATGAACTACGGCAAGTTCACAACCTTGTTTTCGAACATAGCAATTTGGAACTCATTGCCCTTCGAATTAAAATCATTGCACAACATTCATATTTTCACTTCGCGTAGCAAAAAACATTTTCTTTAGGATATATTGAATCGTTTGATACGTGTATTTAAGTGTTGGTAGCTTTCAACAGTTCGGTGTTAGTTTTATATTACCATTTGCCTTTAAACATCTTACGCAATTGATAAAAAAGTAGATGCATTTGTCATGTAGTTGTTATTTGTCATGTTTGTAAAGTAGCTGCATTTGTCATAAAAGAGCAATAAGCTGATTGGCGTGCGGCAGTGAAGTTACGTAGAAGCTTGTGTGGTTACCAAGGGATGGCTTTATATTCTCTCGTAGTAGAGTACTAAGTACTCTAAATTTTTAACATTTTTTGTACCCCCGCCACCAGTTTCAAATCACGCAGTAGTTTAGAAAGAGTTTATTTTATCGTGGGACGCAACAAACCTATGAAACGAGCATCTATACAACAAGCACAATAACAAACAAATGACAAAGTACCACATACATGACACATTTAAACAAAAGTGTGCAAGTCCGTAGGATGTCCCTGGTCCATATTACCAATGACTACATACATGACATATATACACTAATCACAAAATAGACAATTTAACTTATGATACATGTACAGAATTTACAGGACATCGTGAAATTGTTAGCAAGTATATACAACAGGCATCAATATTCGTGAAATCACGCTAACCATTAACCATGCGTAATGACATATCACCGGAAGCATTTATCAAGTATAATAGTGTGGTATAAAAGTATGGCCATCAAAAGTGCCCCGGTCCCATGCCTATTTTTGCGCGCAGTTTTTTAATAATCAAAGTTGTGTCGATCAAGGTTTTACCGGCGATCGGCCGTTACTCTTGCAACAATGTCGTATTTTATCGGGATGACTTTAATTTCAAACGCAATTTCATTGTTGCAGGGGCATGAAAGCGTGTTTTTTTTTTCTTGTTTGCCTGCCGTAAATGAAGTGCTGTTCTACTAAATATGGCACTCGAGTTGATGATAAACCATGTGTGAGGCCAAAGAAGATGATCCAAATGTCGTTACGGAGGAATGGTGCAGTTACAGTAACGAGGAAGTATTGCACAATGAGAAAGAAAGCAAGCAAGCAAGCAAGAAGGAAAGAAAGAAAGAAAGAAAGAAAGTAAGAACGAAAGAAGTAAAGACAGAAAGAAAAGAAGAAAAGAAAGAAAGAAAGAAAGAAAGAATGAAAGGAAGAAAGGAAGAAGGAAAGAAAGAAAGAAGGAAAGAAAGAAAGGAAGAAGGAAAGAAAGAAAGAAAGAAAGAAAGAAAGTAAGTAAGAAAGAAAGAAAGAAATAAACAAAGAAAGAAAGAAGGAAGAAATAAATAAAGAAAGAAAGAAAGAAAGAAAGAAAGAAAGAAAGAAAGAAAGAAAGAAAGAAAGAAAGAAAGAAAGAAAGAAAGAAAGAAAGAAAGAAAGAAAGAAAGAAAGAAAGAAAGAAAGAAAGAAAGAAAGCACACGCCTAGCATTTGTTCCCCCTAGGTCGCCATTGGTTACTTCGTTAAAATCTTCAGATATTCTGTAGGATAACATTACACCTCAAAAATATATACGTTTGTGTTCTAATACGGGTTTATAAAAGCCAGCACTTTCTTCAGTCAGAGCACGTAGCCGGTTAAAGATGAAATTCCGCCAAAGTTGCCCAGGCACGCAGAAAAATATGTGGTCCAACAAACCCAGTCTACATCGTCCAACAAACCCAGTCTACAGCACACTTCGCACGTACTGCTGGCCTAATGCAAGTTGAGAACTTTGCGCTTATTTTTTTTGTTATGCCCCCGGAACAGCATTATGCTCTCCCATAATAGAGCCAAGGTCTAGGTAAAGCTACCTAGTACTCTAAATTGTTAACTGCTTTTTCTTAACACAAATTCGTTTCTTCGCCATACTTCACTTTCGGTAGCAAGGAAAAAAGAAGTGTTGCCGACTCGGGTCATTCGTGTTAGCTTCGCCTAAGACGCTGTTGAACAGTTCGAACCCTTCGCAGGGCCTTAGTATTTTATCCGGTGTCGTGTCCGAAAGTTCCACGGTAAACCACCACGCTCTCTTGGTGGTGAAATCAGTAACTTCCTTACAGTGAGTTGTATGCCCTGCACGGCCAAAGTCACTAAATTTCGAATGGCCGTCACGTTTTTCATATCGGCAGCGGCTCGAAACACGTTACGTTCCGAATGTCTTATTTTCTGTGGCTCACCAATGCAAGTTTACCACTACTCACCACCCACTACAGTCGCCAGAGCGACAGAATTCAATATTGCAGTGAGTCTTCGTTTTTCTTCGTGTTCTTTCTCATATCGTGTGAAGTTGAGCGATTACTGTATTAAAGCGCCGACTTCAGGCATGATTGCGATAACGTTTTTTTTTCTGTAAGGATAATACGTTAGGCCACAAACCTCTTCATTTCTTGAGATATGAGGGAATATTCTTTGAAATAATTATTATGTTCATCTTCACTAGATTGAAAATAATCATAGAAATACTAAAAATTTACCTGCCTAAACCGCGATGTGATTTCGAGGCTTGCCATAATCGAGGGTTCAGAAAATTTTGATCATCTCCTGTTTCATGGGGCTCTGCGGAGCCCCGCTCTTTACGACCAAACCTGGACGACCCAGCATGCCCGGGAGGCAGCGTCGAGGCAAGCCCTTGACGTCCCCTCATGGGAGGCCCAGGCCCGGCCACCTAAACCTGCTGGTTTCATATAATAAAGTTTATTGTCCTCCTCCTCCTCCTCCTCCTCCTCCTGTTCTTCAGCGTGCCCTGGTGTCTCGTAGTACTATGATTACGAAAATTACCCCTCATTTCCGTGAGGCTGCCTCGGACGGGATCTGACCCGTGACTCCCGGGTATGCAGTCGTGCGCTGTAACCCCTTTAACACCGAGATTTGCCTCCTGCACAGGAAGGTATTTAATTTAGAGCATGGGGGGGGGGGGCGGAATTGTAGAGCTCAGTCGGACTCCTCTATGAAGTATTTTTTTGTGTGCTTTGGGCTCACTCACACTAGGACTCACTAAAATTTTCTTCAGCCGGACCAAATTTCACAAACACTCAAAAATTTTCTTCACACGAACTCGCTCAGTCTTAAACCCACCAAAATATTACTCACCCGGACTCACTCAGACTCAAACTCGCGGCTCAATCCGAGTCTAAGTGAGTCCGAGGGAGTCGATTCATGAGTGCATGAGCCGAGAATCAGCTTTTTCGACCATGGTGACAATGCTCTTTAAAAGCAATATCTCCTGTAATCGTGCCTGTTCTTGGTGCCTTTTGATATGGTACGTCGGAAGTGAGTGGTTACGAACGTGTTGGAACATTCTCGAAACAGATGACAACGTAATCTTATCAATAAATTACATGGAAAAGTTGGCGTTTGGAGGTGAAGGCACTCCCTATGTAACTTACGCATCTGATCAGTAAAAATACAAAATACGTATGAACGATACTGCTTTGGAATGCGAGGGAGCAGGCTTTAAAATAAACGGGAATTTAGGTAAGGCTACTAGTAACGGTGAAAAGGATTAGGCGTGACCATAGGTCAGCAAAAATATAACTGGACCTCACTGAGACTCATTCAGGAAATATATCTTGCATTTTTCACTCACCGAAATTTTCCGGAGCTGGACTGACACTCACACTATATAAAATATCTTCAACCCGACTCAGACTCTGACTCATGGCTGGATCCTCAGTCTTAGAGAATCCGCGAAGTTTGGCTCATGAGTGAGTGAGTGAGTGAGTGAGTGAGTGAGTGAGTGAGTGAGTGAGTGAGTGAGTGAGTGAGGTTGCATTACTTTGATCCTTACTGTACGTGCATAAATGGCAACAGTAAAACCAAGAATACAGTACTTCATTCAACAGGCAAGTAAGATGATCCGGTTGCTCATATTTTATATTTACCATGGAAAGCCGCATGGTATTTCTGCTGGTGTTTTTATACTTGCCGTGCATTCAGAGTGCCGTAGTTGTTTGACGGAGCCACTGAAGACTATGCAAATCATGAAAGCTTTTCTAAGGAGTCATTCAAAAACGCTCATGGATGAGACACCCGCATAGCGGTATAAAATATTCAACAGATGGCTTCGATACGACATGAAAGTAGTCCTAAAAAAAATAAAGTCCGTTTGCTTTCGGTTTGGAGCGTGGCTCGCTTTCTGGATCGTAGGGTGAATAATTTATGTGTAGATCTTTCTCATCGCAACACTTTGCTTGAATGCAATTGAGTAGGACATTATAGCATATTATTTTTCCCATTTAATAGTTCTTCAATGAAAGGGTAAATATTATATAATTATTAGCACAGTGTGATTTGAGAAACATCGTTTTTATCACGGCAGCTACTTGCTCATGCATCGCTTAATCGGAGCTCCGCCTTGCCTGTTTGTGTAGTACTTGTGTTTTCGGATCCCACTTATCGCATTCGATGATCTTATTGTCTCAGAAGCATAACATGACGCTAGACGAAATAGCAGTGAAATTAGGGCTGTAATTATTTACCGATAAGTCAAGGCAATTGCTCAAAAGCACCAATAAGAAGATGGTACAGTTTTACCGCAAACGTTTAGATCTCTTGTCAGCAGCCTAAACTTCCTGCTAATGACACTGTGATGTAGCTTACCTTCCATGGCATCATTCTTCTGATAGAAATAGCAATTATACCATCATGGCATAATTTGTAGGCGTCAGCGCCGCCGTCATGTTCCTAATAAATCGCTAATTGATAACAACGTCACATTATCTGCGGGAAAAAGCGTGGCGGTCGATGGCTGCTGACGGGTGCGGTTCCGGCAGAGATACAGCATGCTGTCAGGCTTCGGCACGCGCAGTATCAAGCAATATCTGATGAGGGGGAGCTGCTCCACTCGGACAGGAGCTACGAAGTTTAATCAAACAGTTTCGGTTGCGGGAGAATGATTGCACGTCTCCATTTAGATAAACAGATGGCTCCTAGATTGGTTCGCAATGCACTATCCCTGTCTACTTTGCGTTGATGTGATTGACAGAAAGATAACAGTGTCCCTACCTGGAGCGGCCGCATTCTCATATGCTAGTCTCTTTTTTTTTTGTAGTTGCGCCAGAATGGATCCGAGAGAAGTCAAATGCCAGCATCAAATAGTACAACATTCCTTTTTGTTGCTATCGCCTTCATTGCCTCGCCCTTGTTGTGAAACAAACTTCTTTTGCAGAATCACACATGCGAAAATGTAATTTTGCCAGTCTCATCGTTTGAGATGCATGGCTGCATAAACGTCTTGCAGATGTGTTTGCTTATACATTGCGCTTTACTGCTTTCGTGGTCTGTATCAGTTTTCCTCAGTGTAGAAATGTGTAATCCACTAAAGCATCCCACAAATCAAATGAAATGTTCTTTTTCACCTTCGGTTTGTAAAGGCACATTGGTTTGATACTCACATCGTGAAGGCATTTTAAAACGTGCATAGTACAGTCTCTAGGAACAACACTTCACACTAAAAAGCACCATTCGTCAAGTTATAGCTGTAGTTAGTGACGCGAATGACAATGTAAACGTGACACCAGCACCTAAAACAAAGCTCTGCAGGACCGCGCCTTGCACGTGTCCAGATCTTCTAAGCCTTAAAAAAAAAATAAAGTCCAATAAATAGTGCCAGCGCAAATGTAGGCCACCTATAGACCATCAACAACAAAACTTGCACGCACCCAAGCCGCATGTTGCATCACAGTCAGTTTTGTTGCGCAGAAATTGCTTTTTGGGGCCCGCCATCTTACTTTTTTTCTCTTGTTCGAGTGAAGGTGCGTACAGAGGAAGCATCGTCGAGAAGCAGCGAGTCATCATTTATTTATTGCGCTTTGTCTGGACGCAGCGTGGCGAGTTGTTCCTCCGAATGCCGACACGTGTCCACGCCAGGGCGGCGCCCATGTAGTCGATAAATAATAGCCTGTTAATCAGCTTAATGGAAAGGCACGTACGTGTGACCACAGAAGGAAAAGGCTTACGTCCGTGCAAAGCATGACGCCCGTTTTACTTTGAAACAGGCGTGTTGCTCGCGCCACCTGTGCGATATGGGGAAAGAAAAAAAGAAAGAAAGGAAGGAATAACGAACGAAAGAAAGAAATAAGAAGGAAAGAAAGAAAAAAAGAAAGAAAGAAAGAAAAAAGAAAGAAAGAAAGAAATAAAGAAAGAAAGAAAGAAAGAAAGAAAGAAAGAAAGAAAGAAAGAAAGAAAGAAAGAAAGAAAGAAAGAAAGAAAGAAAGAAAGAAAGAAAGAAAGAAAGAAAGAAAGAAAGAAAGAAAGAAAGAAAGAAAGAAAGAACCCCGGTGCTCTCTGATTGCGTCAGTTTCGCATTAGGTGCTTCCCTTGTGTCTAGTTAGTCGATGTCGTGACATATTGGGGCATTCACCTGCTTGTCAAATTTAAGAGGTAATAGAATGGACAGGTGGTTTATTCGCACTCCATGTTGGTATAGTCGTGTGTGTGCTTTTGCTTGCCCTGGGAATTTTTTTCGCAGTTTTTTTAACATTGCAATTAAAGAGTAACTGTCCCGTTTCACTCGTTCTGCTTACGTCACCGCAGGAACGTCATCGTGTTGACTAATACGCGCCACGTTGCAATGGTACGACGAGAACGGACGACAGCCAATTAGACTAAAGAAATTAGTCCTGGACGCTGAATGCTCACGAAATGGCTCCGCTTGTTACTTCTCAGCGAGTGACAAGACGGGTTAGCGAATGGCACAGTTTCCCAAGAGGATCGATAGTCGAACACTAGATCTGCCTTCATCAAGGGAAAATATAGGTACAGTCATGAACAATGTGAGAAAGAACACCCAACACTTATAAGCGTTTGTGTGTACGGGCGTGTGTCACAGCCTCGGAAGTGCACTTTTGGGAGGTTACGGTTTAAGGAAATTACGGAAGCTTCCAGGGAGCCCCTTTTTTAAATGTCCACAAGTAGTGTTAATGCAATTCACAACTGTGACAGTGGAGAGTACAATTATTAGACTGCGAATCAGCTTCTCCGCAACGGATGTTTGGTAGATTGATATGATTGATATGTGGGGTTTAACGCCCCGAAACCACCATATGATTATGAGAGACGCCGTAGTGTAGGGCTACGGAGATTTCGACCACCTGGGGTTCTGTGACGTGCACCCAAATCTGAGCACATGGGCCTACAACATTTCCGCTTCCATCGGAAATGCAGCCGCCGCAGCCGGGATTTGATCCCGCGACCTGCGGGTCATGGATGTTTGGTAGCAGCACTGGGAAAACAGACGTGAAGCTCAACTAACTTAGAGGCGTCAATTTAGAAGCTAGTTTTTTTTTCTCATACACAGTGATAATGACAACTGACAGACGATTTGGCCAGAACAATATAAGGGACATTATCAACAGTAATTCGTATGATATTGTGAACAAAGAAAAGTGGACTGAACGATAACTTGCCGTGGCCAGAGACCGAACCTGTGGCCTTAGTATAAAACGTCCGATGCTCTACCAACTGAGCTAATATAGCAGCTATCATCCCGTGCACTTTATGGAGTATGTATTTGCATTTAAACGGGGAAGCGTCCATTAGCGCCACCTGTTGCCATTGCGGCGAGTGTGGCACACTCATATTTTGCTTGTTGGCTTCACGTCGCATGGGACGTCACAAGGTGACATGCAATAACGTTCGACGTGCTCACAGAAAAATGGTCAGCTATTTCAATGCACTTAATTAGTTAACTTTTATCGTTCATCTTTATGGCTCATTGACCAATATATTAAGCAAAGTTATGCTAGATATCATACGTACCAGTATAAATGTAAACAAAAACCAGGAGGGTCCATTTCGAATAGCTAAAGGTGTATGAATTCTCAGCTTGAATTCTTCGAGGGACAGTGCAACACTACTTGAGCAGTGCTCATATCTACTCATCTTCACCATCGCTATCGGCCTTACCTAAGTTCGCGTTTATACTGACGTCTACTTCACACATATCTCCAAACATTATTGTTCTTACACCATTTCAGCATTTATTCATCACAGGCGTGAATTACGTAGGGAGGTGCCTTGACCCTCCCTTGCACTAACTTTTCCGGGAAGGTTCTCGATAAATATGTTTTATGTTCAGATATCTTTGAAGAAAGACGCATGCGACCGCTCATAATTCATATTCCAAGGCACTTAACTAATTCCTTCCAAGAAGAGCACCAAATACATTGAATGTTGGTGTTAAACAGCACAGGCACTGTATTAGAGTAAGCTTATATTTGGCTAACGAACTAACGAGTCAACTCGCTCGGACTAAAATTGAACCATGATTCGGAGTGAGTCTAGGTGAGTAATAACTTGGAGAGCTCAAGTTCTAGTGATTCCGGTAAAAGAATATTTTTGTGAGAGCGAGTCTGAGTGAGTGCAGCTCCGGCAAATTTTGTTGAGTCCGAGTCAGACTGAGTCCTCAACAGAACACAAACTTCAAGAGTGAGTGAGCTCCGCATTTTTCGCGAAACTATACTAAGCATGCTAAGAAAATGTATTTCTTAAAAGAAAAGACATTTAGCAGTCACTCTGAGGCAAAATCTGGCATGGCAAACACACATCTGCCAACCAGAGTCTAAATATTTCTTAAGACAAAAACTACATCAAGCTACGCGAGATATCAAACTCGTGACTTACGAGACCTTCATTAGACCACTCTTAGAATATGACTCAGTCATGTAGAGTCCTCATGAAGACAGCCTAAAAACAAAATTTGAAAAACTTCAATACCGTGCCGTCCACTTCATATGCTTGAATTACCACCTGTTCGATTCCACCACTCAAATGTTCGAGTCCTGCGAACTATAACCACATGTAGCATGAAGACGGAAAACCCGGTTGAAAGCATTTTTAGGACACTGAAAGGACAACAAAAATTAACAAAGATATTTGCTTAAAATTGCTATGTAAACGAAGCAGTTGGGTTAATTACGACTGTGTTTTAGTGCCATACTTCTGTCGCAGTGATGTGTTTCGTTATCCTTTTTCTCAGCTCTTATTGAGCCTTGAAATACATCGCCAGACAGTGCTGTAAATTCAGGCGGTGTTTCCCAATTTGATAAATTGTTACACATGTATTTAATCGATTGCGCTGCCACTTGTTATAGCGTTATATGAGTTTGTATTTAGTTGTTCCCTCCTTGTAAGAGCCCTCAACTGAGGGTTAGCAGTGCTATGAAATAAATATTGTCGTAAACAAGAAGAATTCCAATGCTTTTTTCAACACATGCACTCGCCTGTTGATGCGTTATTTAGTAAACGAATGATTTAGATTATCTTATATTCTACTGAAAAAGGTGAATAGGAATCCTTCTAAAAACGTTTCACAAAGGAAGCTTTTGTGTTTGTACATTTTATTTTTGTAATAATTCGAAGCACAGCTCTCGCTCTGCTTTCCTATAACGGTATATTGTAGTCCGGGTTATAACAAACATCTCCTGACCTGTTTACCTTCGTGTGCGGACTACAAAGGTTCCGCGCTGAAGGTGCCTAAATCTTCTTATTACGCCGAAGAAGAAAAAAAAGAGACTCACGCCTACAAAACTCCACATCTGTACTCGGCGTGTTTGGTCCTGATTTCTCCAAGGGACTCACCATACGTACGTGCTTATACACTTGAGGGAGTAAAAAAAAGTCCAGGCAGCGGGGGTGGTGGTTCATTAGAAATTCCGGAATTACCTAGAGGGGGCCTGGAGAGGATGGGTAGAGCGAGGTGGATTTTTTTATATGCCTTATTTGTTGCCAAGTCGCCGCTCACGCAGACGAGATACCTTTGCTCTTTCAAAATGATCCGCGTTAGCATACATTACTTCATTCTGAAGTTTCCGTTCCTGCATAACACCCTTAATTCCCTTGACGACGGAGAGCCTTCGGGCACGACGTGCGTTCCTTATCACCACATTTTCTTTTCTTTTGATTTTGAGTATTACTTCGAAGTTTTTTTTTTGCATATTCAGAACTTTTGACTGCCCACTCCACCAGGTGAGGAGAGTGATGCGCCGTCTTGCCAGTGCAGAGCAGGTTTCATTATAATTATTGTTCACAGAAAAGTGGGATGTCCTTTTAACATTTTTAGGATGGATAACAAAATGTCGCCCAAGTAAAATTTCCACGGGGCTTTAGCAAAAAACCGTCACTGTTTTTTTATAAAACTGCTTTACTGCCGAAGCAAACAACGATCGAACCTGGTTTCACAGTAATCGGCCACACAAGAAATGTGAAACACGTGTTTTTAAACTCAAACAAATACGTGATAAATACGCAAGTTCCGGAAAGGATAGATTCTTGCTGATAAACTCTTGCAAAGAGGGCATGGCTAAAGCGAATGTTTCACAGAGTGGTAATTTTTTGTTCGAGGTAGCAAGCAAGTACCTTAGCACGCGTACAATTCTGCTTCGAAGGCTTTTGAATGCGAAGGATTTAAAATACGTGTACAGGCTTCTCTTCAGCGTTTATGAGCACGTATAGATAGGTGTAATATAGGCCACAGAATGAATCACTAAGCGTAAAATGCTGAGTCTTCCTAATATGTTTTAAGCATCTCTTAAGAGGGTATTGACAAGTATTGTAGAATATTTGGTATTACTTCATTGAAAAAAAAAGTGGATGGTGATAAGTGGACGAGGCAGTGGGATTATTTATATAGTAGTACCATCAATCGCGCGTGGCGTTGACTACTAACGCATGTAAATGAGCGACAAAGCGGTGTAGAGTTATCTACAACATTTATTGGTCAAAAATGGCATGTTGTGTGAAGTTATCTATTTTATTTTGCCATCATTATTATTGCTTTGTGGTATGGAATCTCGTCTTTGGTAGGCAAAGACGAGGTCTTTCCACGTTGCCCTGGTTGTTGTTGGTTATTTCCTGT
Source organism: Rhipicephalus microplus (assembly GCF_043290135.1). Taxonomy (NCBI): domain Eukaryota; kingdom Metazoa; phylum Arthropoda; class Arachnida; order Ixodida; family Ixodidae; genus Rhipicephalus; species Rhipicephalus microplus. The sequence continues at coordinate 17,394,328 of NC_134707.1, forward strand.
CATACGAAATGCATCGTAGAGCATCTCCAAACGCCGTCTACTGCACAAGCCAGTCTTTGTTCGTGACCAATAGCGTCATCGTCCTCGTCATGGCTGTCACGATGGACGGGTGGATATGACTCGGTCTTAAGTAGATTCGCCCCTAAAATGGAGAGGTTTACTATCTATATGAAGCTCATAAGGAGTGTAGCTGCTTGTTTTTAGAAACATAAAGCAGCCTTCTTGGAGGATGCGATGACTTTCTTTGGTGAAGACAAAGTAGAGTCGAACCGCAGCCTGTCACAGACCTTCAGAAAATGTTCGAAGTCCAGCGCTAGAAACTGGCTGTGGCACCCCAGGGTGAAGCGCAGGCCCTTCGTCACTCGTGCTCGGCTCACGCGGTGGACAAGTGGCAAACATCATGCCGAGTCGTGATAATTCATACCCTGTGGAAACTAAACTTTATAAATTTTTTTCTTAATAACGCCAAATTACTTTCCCATATTATTTTGGATTGTTTACTGGAAGATCACCTGCGCAGTGTTACAACAAACGTTATTATTGCTACAGACGCATCGCAATGAGACGAAAAGTCAGGTGTTCGTATTTACAGCCCAATTTTAGATTGGATTTATTCCCTTCGACTACTCCATTTCTTACCCGTTTTTGCGGCTGAATTTCTGGCAGTAGTGCTCGCCTTACGCAAGTTAGATACAGCAATTACATCAGCTGTCATAATAACAGATTCTCTATCTCTCTGTGTGGCACTTTCTGTTGGTGCTGATAATCAAGTAATAAAGGCGTTCCGTGCACTATAGTGCCTGTGCATTTGAGAAAAGTCCGATTAGTTTGGGTGCCTAAACATAAAGGCTTATTTCTAAATGAAATAGCCGATTCCTTAGTTAAGTCGTCAATTAGCGAACCGATTCTACCGCACTCTCCATCATCCGCTTATGTGACTGCTGCTTGATTCCGCAGACGTACGCTTATGGAAGTCTTTAGAGGTACAGCCCTAACAAACTCTACCGAATACCGCCATTTATTACAACCCTGGCGAAGAGTCTTTTGCCGCACTCGTAAACAAGAAGTAGCTATCATAAGGCTGCGTTGCCGGGTACCAAATCTAAACTTCTATTAACGCAGGTCTGCTCCGGCACCTTCGCCACTGTGTGCGTTCTGTGAATAACTTGAAACAGTAGATCATTTCTTTTTGACCTGCTGGTGGCTTTACACATTACGGAAAAAAACATTTAGAAATACCTTTACGTTGTATTTGTATGGACTTAACTGTGCATGTCATCTTGTATTTTGAAACTTCCATTTCTGAGTTCTCTAATGCGGCCGTATGCGCGGCCATTCGGGACTATATCGATGAAACTAATTGGTTGACTAATTATTCTGTTTTAATATCCTAACGTGTCCACAAAATAATATATGTATAAAAATCAGATTATTGCCCTATTCTAAGAAATAATTCGTTTCTTTAATTAAATAATTACATGCATTACATCAAGCACCACACTTTCCTAGGTTATCAGTAATCTTTCTCTTATATCTCCATTATTATAAATCTGAACAACAATTTTTAAAACCACTTGATTCTTGGCCAATCTCCCATAGTGGGTATGCACCACGGACAATAGGTGAACAATAACAAGGACCTGGTGGACGCGGCTGAGAAGCAATGGCTAAAGTCCGTGAAAAAAAAAATGGCAGAATATCCACGGAGTGAATGATGGAGAGTGCGGCGAAGCATCCGTCCGTCCATTCGTTCTTGCTTCCGTCCGTCCATGCGTGCGTCTGTGTGGCCGCCCGTGCATCCATCCGCCCGTCCGTGCGTGCGTCTGTTCGTGCGTCCACACGTTCATCAGTGCGTCCATCCCTGCGTTCGTCCATGTCTCCGCTCCTATGTCAGTCCATGTGTCCATTCGTCCATGCAGCCATCCGTGCGTCCGTCCATGCATTTGTCTGTGTGTCCGTTCGTCCACCTATTCAACACTCCAAGTACCACCATCTCGCATCTTTTCATCATATATTCCTCATATAGAAGCACCGCCATCCAGCGGGCATTCCAAGGACTGAACGAGAGGTGGCACACGCACACTTTCTTACGGCTTGCGCTTCATGTCTACTTCCCACCTTTAACCACCTCGAGTTCATGGTATATACTAGTTCACTGTATTCATGGCACTGTGGCCCAGCACTTGCTAAACCTTTCTAAAACCTAGGAGGTTACGCCCAGCGAGTATAACGTAGCAACCCTTTCTTGTCAGATAGTGCTCAATGTACATGCCAATGGCTGCTAATGGGAATCGCAGCGTGCGCGTTAACTAAAACCCGGATGCTCCTGTCCCTCAATCCCCATTAGCAGCCATTGGCATGCACATTGAGCACTATTTTCTATTGTTCAACATCGCACAGAAGAAATCTCTTCCCGGCGCCTCCTTGGAGGTCAAGGTGTCATACTTGTTACACACTACAACGGCTACGAGGGACGAACGGGTGCCGCTGTAAGGAGCTTCATCCCTAACACTAAAGCAGCACCAGCCACACCCCTTTGCTTTTATCTCCACTCCCAGCAACCATAGCAGCACCGCTAGATCGTGCACCAGAAAACTACTAACGCGAAAGCACGAGGGTGTGCTGGACGTGCCAGACGCTTGGGCAGCTCGGACACTGCTGCGCCGAGCGTGCGTGCATCGAGTGGCCGTGCCTCGGGTATGTGTAGCGTGTGCTCGTCAAGTGGACAAACAATGTGGCATTTGCGATACCTTCACAAAAGCTAGTTCGTAATGCTGCAGATTCTTATAGCACCACCGAGTTTACACGGACAACAGTGGCGTTGTCATCGAGAGCGTCACCGCTGAGTGCGTCTGCACGCAAACGGTGGGCTACCACGTTGAGTATTGCGTGCTTGCGGGGATGTTTTTTGCCACTGCACGCAACTTGCTTATATACGCGTCATATCGTCGTACTTAACGTTACTTTTTATATTTTTTCTTCCTCAATCACTCTTTCGGTGCGTAGCCTAGAGCCGCAGCGCCCAAATGAGCTCTAACGGAACGGTGAGTACACGCCCATCTTTGCGGCCAGGAGCCATACAGGATGATACAGCCTCTCAGCTAGCGTCGTTTACTATCTGCTGTGCACGCGAGAATAGAGGAGCCTGCACATTTAAACGAATGGCGCTACTTTAGTTTTTTAAAGACGATAGGGGACCTTCGACGGAAAAAGTTTGGTCTTTTTGTCTGTCTGTCTGTCTGTCTGTCTGTCTGTCTGTCTGTCTGTCTGTCTGTCTGTCTGTCTGTCTGTCTGTCTGTCTGTCTGTCTGTCTGTCTGTCTGTCTGTCTGTCTGTCTGTCTGTCTGTCCACCTTTACAGATACCTCAAACGGCACCAAACGGCCAACCGCAGCGCCCAACAATATTGCTCAAGACTCAGCGTTCATACTTGTGTGGTTGTCAATTAAAAATCAATTATTGCGCATATCTAAGACACCATAACAACAAGTCAATTTTTTGTATGTGTGCCTTTATTCTAGAGAAGGCACACACAAGTAATTCTAAGGACCTTATTGTTTATAACGCTGCGCTGACAGTGCAACGCAGTATGCTCAAAACAGGTAAGTGCTTCCAGCGCTTTGCTAAGACGACACGGTGGTGGCACCTGCCCGCACGGATGGTCCCACAGACGGACGCATGGACGGACGGAAGCAAGAACAAATGGACGGAGAAAGGTTTAGCGAGCGTTGGGCCGCAGTGCCATGAATACAATGAACTAGTATATACCATGTACTCGAGGTCGTTAAAGATGGGAAGTATACACGAAGCGCAAGCCATAAGAACGTGTGCGTGTGCCACCTCTTGTTTAGTCCTTGGAATGTCCGCTGGATGGCGGTGCTTCTATGTGCGAAATATATGATGAAAAGATGCGAGATGGTGGTACTTGGAGTGTTGAGTAGATGGACGAATGGACACACAGACAGATGCATGGACGGACGCATGGATGGCTGGACGGACGGATGGACGCATGGACGGACGCAAAGGCGGATGCATGGACTAACGCAGGGATGGACGCACAAATGGACGTATGGACGCACGAACAGACGCACGCACAGCTGGGTGGATTGACGTGTGGATGGTCACACAGAAGGAGGCATGGACGGACGGAAGCCAGAACTAATGGACTGACGGATGCTTCGCCCCACTCTCCATCATTCACCCCGTGGATATGCTGCCATTTTTTTCAGGGACTTTAGCAATGGCATGTGATACAGAACGGCACAGAGGATTTCTCACGGACACCCGAAGTTTTACCTCGAGCTTTAGGAGCTGTGCCTTTAGAACGCGGGGTCGAGAACCCTGATAAGAGTAATGTTGGGCCTCCGAATGCAGCGAAGGTATCTTTATTACCACTACCTTAAAGCACGCACTTAAGGACTTGACGACGAGGGGGTGGCTTCGCAGTGACATATCGTCGGAAAAGAATTTCGCACGGAGAGAGAAACTCGTGGGGTTCATGTGGTGAATTTGTCCTTCATTCGGAGTGCACGTCAACAAGAATGAGTAGATAATTGTCCAGCGATCTAGAAAGTGATTTCTGTGATTTAGGCCACAAGCGGGATGCAGAATTCACGAAGCCAACCGAGCCAAGCTTGGTTAACCTCCCTGCCTTTCCTCTCTATTTATCTCTCTCTTATCTCTCTCACGAAGTCAGGGGAACTTTGTTAACTCATCGGGATGATGTTCATTTCTGTGGTGCTGGCTTGCAGATCAGGTTTAAGGAAACTTTCAAAGAAAAATGCTCCATACGTGCTGTCCCATTCCGGTATGTGTGGAGCGTTCCCACTGCGTACCAAAAGAACGTAAAATGTCCGCAAATGCGGTGTCTCAAAATTGTGTCGGTACTCCTTTCAATGAGGAGAAATCAAAAGCTACGTGAGAAGGTGCTTCGATAGATCCTAACTTGTAATAAGCACCAGAGTTGCACGTTTCAGATTAGTGGGTTAACATTCTGTACGGAGTGCTTCGGCAGTTGTTTTTTAAGGTAATAGTCTTTCTCGGGGCTCTTCAACGAAAAAATTTTGGTTTATCTGCCTGTCTGTCGTTCGAAAGCTTTATTAGGCTGCGCATCGCAAGGATTCGCCACTGAAGATTAATTTGGTCAAAATTGTGAGCAGCAAGAACAACATTGTACCGAACCAATAGCTTTTTTTTTTTTTCTCGTCTGGTTCGACTGCGGGTGGAGTCCGCTTCTCCTGCACATCTTTCCCTCTCAGAAGTTCAGTTGGTTCTGCCTTGCTTATTTCTCATTTCTAATTTGCATTTCCAGCTATATGGTAATGGTGCGGGCCGAGGATTCGCATCGTTTAAGAGAAATTTATTTCCGGATATATCTTACACAGCTTATGTGCACACAGGAAAATGAACAAAGGTGATCAATGCGTAAGTATAATACAAGCTGTTATATACAACGCTTCATGGCTCGCTGTAAAAAATTGTATGTCAAGTGAAACGATTTAGGTACTAGGCCAACGTTCAATCCCTTCCTCAGCACCCACCAATCTTGATCCGGTTTCTTCTTTGATACCTGTGCGCATTGTTCATTGAAAATCAAACATTGCGCATATCTTAGGATTATTATCAACACTTCATTGTGCTGTGATGTGTTTCTTTGTGCTAGTAAAGGCATACATAAGTTATTCTAAGAACTGTGGCGTTTATTACCCTGAGCTGAGAATGCGATGCTATGCCCGAACAGTCGCGCGTTTGCTGCACTTTGCTAAGACGATACGGCGATGCCACCTAGCCATGGCCTTGCATTCTACAAATTATGGCTGCCAAGATGGCGCACGCATGCCACGCGCTTGCTATATCGAATGCCATTCTTTCGTTTTCTAAGATTATTGCCATATGGTGCTAATGTCTCTCGCCATAGGCAGAGTGGTATAATAAGGCAGAGTGGTATAATAAAATTACACTATATTAAAACAGAGTGCTATATTAACTCTATGTCTTACGCAGTGCCTCCCGAATTCCTTTCACCAATTTTCTCGCGCGTAACATCACATAAACGTTTCTTTCACTTTCTTCAGGTAGAAAACCATCGTCTTTCGACGGCATTTGCAGTGAAACGTGCAGATACGGCGCCAGTTCTTACGCATAACAACTGTACTAAGCCATCTCTCACCTCTTTAACCAGAGTCACCACTACCAGCTCAACGCCTTTAAAACCAGCTGTCGATGATGAGTCCTAGCCAAGCAGGTTTAGTGAAAATTGCTGGAGTGGAATCTGCCGCAATGCTTCGCCAGCAGTAGTGAAGCCACCTTTTGCCCTCCGAAGATGTCAGAAACATGCCATTTTCTCGTGGAACCCACTTATACATTAAGAGGCTTTGATTTGTTAGTCTAAAGACTACGTTACTTATAAATTAAAAGATAGTTGCTTCCGAAGAAATTATTTGCAGAGAATAGTATCGGCTACCTAATTTCAAATTAAATTTGCCTTGAATTCGAGGCTTACTAAAGAAAAATGGTAACACAAGGACGCACTTTGAGCACTATCTGACCCGAAAAGGTTGCCATGTTACACTCGTTGGGCATGCGAGGAAAAAGCTCCTTCTCAATCGCCGAACGCCAACAGTTCATCATTCCCCTAGTAAGATGGCTGCCGCAGCCGCCATCTTACGGTTGGCACGGCTTCACTTGTTGGCAAAAATTTGAACTCCAGATATTTTTAAACCTTCTTGGTACTAGCGCAATAGATCGTCCAGCATGTTTCCTTCTTCAAAAAAAAAAAAAGCCAACGCCCATTTTAACTCCTCTAAGTGAACTCCGATACATTCACTGCTAGGAGAAGCGTTGTCGTGGCAACGCGTGTAGTCTAGATACTCATCGCCCTCCTGGAACCGAACAAGCATTACTGTTCTTTCCAACAAGAACTTCTTGTTGTCACGTGAAGCTCCGGTGCATCTATAAGGTACCTTGTGATGTCATTTGATTGTAACCACGCCCATGCACTTTGAATATCATGCTATAATTTTTTTCACCCAACTCTGACGCCTGAAATATTTAGTAGTACACTTGTTTTACGAAGCAACGAAACCTCTCGGGGGATCGAAACGGGCTTGAACAAGAGTACTAGAGAGAAGCGCTTGCGTTGAAGAGGTGTAGGCTAGTTAGGTTTAGAATTAGATACATGATTTAAAGTTTTCATGGTGGTACGAATGAATACGAAAGCGAAAAGGAAAGATGGTTAACCAGACAGTGGTGTGTTTGGCTACACTACGTTGGTGATAAGGCAAAAGGGAGTGGAAATTTCAAAAAACAGATATAGAGGAACGCAAACAAAAAAAAGAAAGAAGGTGGTCAACAAATGAGCTGTCCTTGTGTGGCATTAGGCGCTGTCTCTTTTTTCCATCTTCCTTCTTTCTGTCTAGTCATTTCTTTTTTTCACCGTTTCTATAATGTTCTCTCTTCCCTTCCTCTCTCTCTACTCCTCGCTTCGTCTTTCTATTTCATCCTCCCATTTTCTTACTTTTGCTCTTCCTCTTTCTTTGATTGATTGATTTGTGAGATTTAACGTCCCAAAATCACCATATGATTATGAGAGACACCGTAGTGGAGGGCTCCGGAAATTCAGACCACCTGGGAGTCTTTAACGTGCACCTAAATCTGAGCACACGTGCCTACAGCATTTCCGCCTCCATCGGAAATGCAGCCGCCACCACCGCGATTCGATCCCGCGACCTGCGGGTCAACAGCCGAGTACCTTAGTCACTACACCACCGCAGCGAGGCATCCTCCCTCTTTCTTTGAATCTCCTTCACTTCGCCTCGTGAAGAAATTTCTCGCGAAGGAATTTCTCTTTCTCTCTCTCACCCCACAGCACTTTTTCAAGGGACGCCGGTGCATGTTTCAAGATCGAAGTAGAGCATGACGAATAGAAAGAATCGGGTTACGAAAGCGCGTGTCCTTTTAAAATGTTGACCATTTCCATTCATTCGTCATGGACTAATGCTCGACGTGAACAGCTCCTCTTCTTTCAAAGTCCTCGCAAAAAAAAAGTTTGTGAGTTTTAGGGGCGAAGCTGCTTAAAGCGGCACCCGTTCGTCCCTCGTAGTCGTAATCGTAGTGTGTAACAAGTGTTACATTTTGACCTGCAAAGTGGTGCCGGTGGGAGATTTCTCCTGTGCGTTGTTGAACGATAAAAAAATTCGCGGCGTGCGCGTCAACTAAAAGCCGAATTCTTCTGTCTCTCATTCCCCATTAGCAGCCATCGGCTTGTTCCAGTAGGAAACGTTAGTAGAAGTATTAAAAGCTGACTTCTGCTGTCTCTCATTCCCACTAGCAGCCATTGTTTACCTCCAAGGTAGTGTCTGGTGAGATTTCTCCTGTGCGTGATTAAACAATAAAAAAAATTTTGTTCAAAACGCCGTTGATCGATGAAATAAACCAACGAAAGACGCCAGATGTTTTCTAAAAGCAAAACGAAACGACGCCAGATGTTTCTAAAGCAAAACAAAAAGACGACGCCAGCTGCTTAATGAAACACGCCAGATGTTTTTATCTGGTGAATTAACGGAAGAAAATTTCACGGTATTACTTCCTGGAGCTTCGCCCAAACTCATAATCATTCACCTCGTGGATCTGCCGTCATTTTTTTTAGATGATTGAGAGAAGCGCGGAGCTCAACTACAAGCTGCGACCCTCCTTTGAGTGTTGTTTTTCTCTGGGCATCGACGTAACTCCTTTCATCTTTTCAGCATTCCTGAGTGTCTGGAACAGCACCTACACAGGGAACATCCTGCGACTAACCTTACGCGAGGCTAGAACAGAATTTCCGCAAACTAAGCATTTTTTTCGGATTCAGAACTACAATCCGGCCTAGTTGCAACGAATTAATATTTCAGCCACGTTGCGCGAGACACAAACAAGATCAAAGCGATGAGTAAGACAAGCAAGCACAAACGATTACGCTAGTTTTTCATATTTCTTTCGTATGTTTGTCTCGCGCTATGTGGCTGAAAAATGTTTTGTGATTGTTACAATACTTCGTGTCAGTTTTACTTATCTGCTGTCGAGGGCCTGTGGCTAAGAATTAGCCCGACATATTCTTTCTGCTTAAGTTACCTGGCAAATATCTTCCAATAAGCAATTTTTGACTGTCATTGTGGTTATTATATTCACTAAGGTGCCTTAAAAAGAACTGCTTATGGAAGGATGTATGACATCACTACGTATTAAATTGATATGTGGAGTAAAATGGACCGAAATTGCCTCATGTATATGAAAGACGCTGTAGTGAAGGGTTCCGGAAACTTCGACCACTAGGGGTTCTTTAATACCACGCTGTAGTCAAGTTGTACGCTCATACAACAAAAAGTTTACATTGTCTCTTATGCATTCGCCTAAGGCAACTCGAAGGCTATAGCTTTCGAGTTACATTTTCTCGTCGAGTTACCTTTGTTCTCTTCTCAGTCGCCTGTATTGATCTCCATCTCCCCTTCCTGAAATCCCTCAGCCCCTTAGGTGATTATGCATGACCTTCGGGATCCCAGGCATACGAAGCTTTCAACATGTCCACGAGTTTCGTGCTGGGTGCGGGAATAGCACAATTTTGACGAATAATAAAAATCCTTAAAAGTCTCACCTCCCAAAACTACGATATGAAAGACGCCGTTGCGGAGGGATCCGGAAACTTTGGACCCTTTGACGTTTTCAATCATGCACCTAAATCAGAGCGCACTGGCCATTTTGCCTCTATCAAACTGCAGTTGCCACGACAGGGATTCGATCCCGCAACCTTCAGGTCAGCAGTCGAGCACCATATCCAAAAGACTAGCATGGCGGGTACCTTTGACGAGCCAAGTGACTGTGCCATGCGATGACGCCACATATCGACGTTATGATTGTCATATGGTGACGTCACCACTTTTTGCACTACTCGTGTTGACGACGTTGGTCAATTAGCGCACATGGTAAGGCAACTAGGCCCTTCACCTCCATAAATGGGTTCTCACGAAGTATTGTAAGCTTTAGCCTGCAATACAAAGCAACCGCAATGTATCCCGCCCTCAATAAGATGTTACGTGGAGGTTATACCTCCCAAAGGGTGCCACGTCGAGAACTCGATATAATACCAGAAATGTATCGTCCTATAAAAAAAGGGGGGAGTGTGCACAATGCCGGCACAACGAGGTCCACAAAGATCGAAAAACGAAGGATGGACGAAGAAACACAAAATACAAAAAGAAAAAAAGAGAACGTCAAGGCGCCACCGACGGCCCAACCTCCCAAGCGTGCGATTCAAGCACACGAAGTGCTTTGGGGTTTCAAAGCAGTTTCGGCCAATACTTCCCGTGGGCGCCTAAATGATTTATTACCCTTTTTAACTCTTCGTTTCCTGCCCATTTCCAACCCAGATTACAGAAGTCTGCCGAGGCTGCCAAGAAACCAAACAACCTAAAAGTACTCGCCGTGACACTTTCGGTGTGCGACTCGTTCATCACAATTAGTATATGCGAATAAGAGGATCCCTTCTTCTTCGAAGGAGGCCTGCGTGGTATGGTCTCCCCACAGTGTCATTCTCGAGCCTTCCGATGAGGAAGGGAGTAGGCCCCAAGGGTTCACTTATTCACAGTTAATACTATTATGAACAGCCCAGCCAGGGAAAAGTAGCCTGCCCCGTTTTCCCGTACCCATCTCAAAGCGAGCCTGCGGAACCTGAAGTGACCACGCGTTGTCACTATCTCGTCATACGCAATTCCAAAGAGAAACAAAAAAGGAAAACTTTTGCCGATAAGGAATGAGCCAACGTCGGGAACTTCGTTAATGGTCACACCGTCGACAGCACTGTGGAAAATTTGGCAAACCACTGCATTGTTTTTTTTCGCTGTTTTTAGTTTCTCTTTGGGGCATACAGAATTGAGGAATCGAGCAACGAGTCATGTCATTTAATTTTTGTTCTTCAATGAACACTTAGCTCACGGCCTTCAGCACATTCAGTTTTCAAATCGTGGTGTTGGAATGACGTGATTTTGCTTGGTCCCTCGGGATCATACTTGAGCCAAAGCAGATGTCATCCTTGTTTATTATCATGCATATAGTGTTAGTTCACAATCATGAATTTGATAAGCATACAAGAACTACTGCATGGTCATCCTTTTGCACTTATCTTCATAATATACCTTTATTTAGGTTTATGTAGGTATCCTCAAAGATAAACATCCGAAACGCCCCTACCCACAAGACCAGAGGCCTCAAAGACGTGGCCCATGGACATCTTGCTAGCAACCCACCGCACGTGGCGGCCTTCGGCATATTCCTTTTTCCAAAGTTCGGCCATGAGCTACATAGACATTTCAGGTTTCAATCATTCTTTTTCGAGGCACCTAATGTAACTTTCGTGCTGTAAAGCAAAGCTGTGGAACTCAAACTCTATATATATCAGAATCGGTGTCCAGATTGCAGAAATTCTGAATACCATCAAAACCTTGCATCAAATCTTCTTCCCGATGGACATATATATTATATACATATGGGAAATGTTTGCTACGAAATGACCTCTCCCCCGACTTTACCTTCATTGTTTCGGCCCTTACGGGATTTAATTTCCGGACTGCGGCCCAATAGCTAAGATGAGTTTGATGCGCCTGCACTAGACTTATTATGGCTGTATGCAGAAGCACCATAGATAGCGCCACAATAGAAAATACCCGTGTGCCTACTTGTTTATTGCAGGCTATATAAGGTATGCATCATGTGGTAGACTGTAGTTTTCACCAAATTTTCGTAGTAGTGTTCGATTGGTGTAAAACGGCGTTTATGGCACGGTTTTCTAGATAAAGCGTTTCCACAAATGCTAAACAAGAACCGCAGTCCTACAAAATCATGCAAAGGAAGGTTCGTTCTCATGTGAAATTATGCGCTATACGGAAGACATGGGATTAGTTTTCTTTATTGCCTTTGACGTCCAGTAAAAAACTGTTTTGGAAAGGAAACAGCGCTCTGCCACCACTAAGCTAACTACAACCACAAGACCCACATGGGTGAATCAAAACGATGAAAATAGAAAAAAATCTGCGTTGCTATCGAAATAACACAAAAAGTAGGAAAAAAAGTCACCACCAAAGTAAAAAAAAAAAGACAGAAGTTTGAAAGACGTTCCGGCTCCCCACTGGACCGAGTATTCTTCACAACGACCTCGTACAGAAAATGTTTTCGAGGTTTGACGCTAACCATTCACCGAATAGCCTTGTCGTTTGCGTTTATCACTGTGTTGTGCCGTTAGCAAAAAAAAAAAAACAAAGCAATTTTCGGAAGTGCGTTCCGTTACGTTAAACTGCTCGGAGGAGAAGCATTTCAACCAGGAGGCTCACTTTCTTTGGTCGCCATTCAAGCTTGCCGCTGCTCCGGCAAGAAAGTCGTGAAAGCAAATGGCTTTTGTTGTTCGATGCGGTGAACAATGCGGCCTTCGTCTCATGGCCAGCAGCTCAACCAAAGGAGAAAAAAAAGACTTACTAGGAAGAAACAACTCTGCCAAAGTTGCGTGCAGAATGGCGTCTTATCGGTCAAAAGAGACGGAGACTGAAAAGAAATACAAAAAAGCCCATGAGGTTAACGAGACTACATTCAGTTTGCTACCCTACGTATGGGGAGAAAAATATGAGAGTAAACGAGAGAGAGAAAACCATCAGTGCGCTCATTTCACAACGCACAAACGCAGTGCAGCGTATCACAAGCGGTTGCTCAATTCTGTAACCTTCATTGTTATAAGGGTTAGAAAAATGTTGAACTGAAGACACCGTAACTTTTCCTTTAGATAAGTTGCATGTGGAGTACGCAGGAGAATCAGTATGCTTTATCTTGATTGTTCGAGTGTGCTATCACCTTTCTTGTGCCGGGGTTTGTTTGCTTTCCTGTAAAACATTTGGCCTGCTTTGTTTGACTCCGTTAAACGAACAACGGTTGTCTTCTAATGGGGGTTCTGGTACCAGGCTGGGAATCATTTTAAAACGGCTTTTGTTCTCGACCGTATTGAAGCGGCATAAAAGGGACGCAGCGATAAATTTGGTAGGGATATTCCCGCCCTACGTGCAAAGGGATCGCATGAGAGAGATATCGAGAAATTTCACAGAGGTATAATTGATTAATTGAATGATAAAGAAGTAAGAGCAATTATTAGTCTCCATCAATTACAAATGGTTAGCGTAATGTTACCTATGAAAATTCGTGCATGGCCTAATTGGCTGATCAATTATGAATATCGGCAATACAGCTGATAATGTAGGTGACAAGGAGAGAGGGTTTTGTTCTAGTATACTTGACACTTTCAAGCAGTTTGCGACAAATTATTGGTCAGCTGCCAGCTCGTAATAAGTTCGCACGCTACGTTACACCAACAGCCAGAAAAAGAGTGTCCCACACTAGCCGTGATGGCTACTGGCGATGCGTACCAACACTTCCGGGTTTAAACGCACATATATAACCTATAAAGTAGAAGGACCGATGACCGCCCCTGTATCTTAATTGGTAGAGCATCGGACACGTTAGTGGAAGGCCCCAGGTTCAGTTTCTGCCAGCGGCAAATTACCTTTGCTACTTTTCTTTCTCCTCCTTCACATCACAATTAGTAATAATAACATCCCCTACACATTTCTTGGCGTCATGGTTTATTAGTTCTTATTAATACAGTACCTAAAAAATAAAAACGAGTCTACAAATTTTTTATTCTTTCTCACAGGGATAGAGTTAGTGAGTGAGAGAAGAAAGGGGAGAGACAGAAGGGAAGAGAAAGAGTGAGAGGCTAATTGAGTGATGAGTTACAAATACTAAACCAAAATCAAAATAGGAGCCGACAGAAGAAACACGTAGTGAGGTAATCAGGGTGAAGAGTGTAGGTGCTACAGACAGGCTGGCCGACGTTTCGATAGGAGGACCTATCTTTGTCAAAAGTAAAGATATGTCCTCCTTTGAAAAAGATAGGTCCTCCTATTGAAACGTCGGTGAGCCTGTCTGAGGCACTTCCACTGTTCACCCTGATTACTCCAAAACACTAAACCAAATGTGATTGGAAACTTTAAAAACTGGTTGATTCCCTGAATGGCTTATGAATGGATGAATGTACAAATCAATTGAGTGAGTGAGTGAGTGAGTGAGTGAGTGAGTGAGTGAGTGAGTGAGTGAGTGAGTGAGTGAGTGAGTGAGTGAGTGAGTGAGTGAGCGAGTATAACATCTCGTACCAAGACCCGGAATACGTGGGATGTTACGCGAAGGAATACGGACAGCTACGCACTGAATGAGTGTGACCCCATATCACGCACCGAGAGAGTGGGAACCAAATCCGTTTACAAGGTGTTTAAGCAAAGTTAGCCAGTAAACATTTACTTACCCAGCAAACACAATGATATTATTGCTCAACTTCATCGTTTCGTGTAGGCAATAAAATGTCTCCGTGTTTGTCAAGTTCATCAAGTGCTTAACAGTACAGCTTCCATTTGTCGAATCTCTTCCAGACCAAATTACGTCTTCCCCAAGAAACAGCGCCCAAGTTAGAATAATCCAGCGAGACATTTCTCCAGATGTTAGAGGGTTTGTCACCATCCTTAGCAAACAAAACTAAATAAAACCCGCCGCTCAATTCAAACCACATATAAGCACTGTTCTATGCGGCTCCCCAGAGGCTTAATTAGTTGTCTTGGGTGCTGTGATCTGAATAATTGACGAATGCGTAATTAGGTTGGTTGTTCAACGTGCTTCGAGTTCTTAGCTGATAATAAAAAAACAAACTTGTTCTTGAAGCTTGTTTGGCGTTTCTCGCGCGTCTCTAATAGAGAGAGGAGTGCTCCTAATTTTAAATACCAGCTTCTCCAATAACAGCGTGAGCTCGTGAAGGGCTTTGCTGTTTTGCTCTTATTTTGAACACATGTTGTAACCTATCTTGTTAGAGCTAACTTATAAATATCTTTGAAAAAAGTACGCTGCCAGCACAACACTGTTCCTCAACGGTGAAGTCTTTAAAATGAATGGGGAACGTTTACTAACCTCATAGTATTTAGAGCTACAAAGCTACAAATTCTTTAATTTCTTGATTACCCGCACAACTTTCTTGCCACTATGACATGCAAAAAAAATTGATAACAGAGTAATGACTACGAGAAGATGACGTTCAGAAAATACAATAACATATGGATATATATATATATATACATATATATCAACAACATGGGTAGGCTGATATCACGTGTAGGAAAGTTATTGAGTGTGTCTCCATCACCACCACATGACTCACATTGAGTGTGTCAGGTGGTGATGATGGAGGTGGCTGTGGTGAAGGTGGTGCTGGTGCTAGTTGTTTTGATGCTGGTTGTAGAAACATGAACGATAATAGCAAAGCAGGGAGAAATGCTAGTATCAGTTACAGTGTACTAAGACACCCTAGTGACAGTTGTGGTCATGCAGGTGGTGCTTTTGTTGGTGTTGGTCGGGGTGGTCTTGGTTGTGTTGCAGCATGTGAAATTCACGGAATATTTAGCCAGCAGTTGCTCCATCCCAGCCTTTATGAGTTTATTGCGGCGTGTCACCATGTTTGAAATAAAAACTTTCTTCCGCACAGCGTCTGTAGTCTTCTTTAATTAAAAGATAAAGCCTAGAATGGAATGGAATTGAATTTGAGTGCATGGCGTGATTACGGACATCACCTTATTCGGTCCTGAACGTTTAATGTCTTCCAGTTTGCATGCATCATGCCACCACGCTAGCACCTCATATCAGTCAATGCCCGAATCCACACAAGAAGAACGCAGTGAAGCAGTTTATAAAATGCGTCACGATAACGTGAAACTATATTGAGGAGCTAGTGCAGCAGACGCGAAAACCTGACTTCATAAGCATGGCATGTGGACAAGGATACGTGTGAGCTTACTGGAACATTGTGGCAGAACAGTGCAAAAAACAATGGTACAATGAACACGAGAGTCAGCACTGTGTTCTGAGGGTGCGCCGCCCTCTTTGTCGCGTTGCTCTGTCGCCTTGTTTATGAACCAACTAGATACTTTGTGTGTTATATTCCTTCTAAAATGCTCATTTTACGCTGCTTACAGCGCTGTGGCCTCTGTACTCCCTGCCCTGTTTCTTGCACTGTTCTGACAATCTTCATAAACTAAAACGTCTAAGCATGCCTGTGCTTGTGCATGCTGCCGTATATCCGTGTTTGTAACGATGCAAACACCCGTGAATGTGATGCTCCTTATATACGCCTCCGCAAACATGATAATTGTAATGCGTGCACAGTGTCGTTTAGCAAACTACTGAACCACGGCAAGACAGTATGGTAACGCTGCTCCCTTACGACTCGTTGTGCTTTTTCCACTCCCACTTCGCGGGACAGTGCGGGCCCTTGAACGACAGGTTCGTCATTAACGAAGTGTAGGCTGACCGGCAACGATGAGGCGTGACAACCCCACCATAACTTTACTAAAAGTTTTTGAGGCGTTCGAGTGTCTTCACTGGCCAAGCCAAACTACTGGGATGGGGCGAGCGGTGCTGCCATACTACAGTGTACTAGCAATACGGTAGATACTTTGCAACGTTGCTTGCTAGGCGAGTTGGAACAAGTCAATCATAATGTAGTGCAGTGCCGTCCTCGTTCCCTCGCTCGTTTGGTGCGTTTTCTTTGCGATGCACTACATTATGGCAACATACTTGCGTACCGTACTTCCTTGACTTGCTATGAAAGACTATATGAACAGCGTAGACCTCGGTCTTGCATTCATGTGTAGCGCATCGCTACGCGTGAATGCAAGAACGAGGCCTAAACCCAACATCGTACTCGTGCGATCTCAGCAGGTACCGACCTACTCTCAGCATTGCGAGTGACGTGCGTTCCCTCAACGGAAACAAGGGCGAGATATAAACAGGGGCGATGTCCATACGCACTTACACAGAAGCCCGTAGAGTATTCGGGAACATCTTGCGGGTTCTGGATAAACTCCTGCGTTATATAAAGCACCTCGCAAGAACACCATCGTAGCAGCCACAGGAGCAGTTTAGCATGACCGCACTGCCGACAACAGAAAGTGAGGCTCTTGTCTGTATTGCTTGGTTGGTATTCTTTTTGTTTGGTGGTGCTGGTGTGGGCACGTTACCAGAAACGCCCTACAACAAAGCAGCGTCCATGGCCAATCGATGGAGCACAGGAGCGTTGTTATATATCGCTCGCGGCGGTAGGAACATGTCAGTACATCCCCCAATCTATGCGCGCTTTTTCTCTTTGGTTAGCTTTCGTTGCCAAATCTTTCTCGCCTGGTTCTTTCGTTTATGTAGTCTATATGAGCGTCTTTTAGTGCAAACATCGTAACATCAACGTGAGGCATACCGTAGAGAGGGATTTGAAAATTCCTTACATGCGCTGCCATAACAGCGTACAAGCATTTCCTCTCAAATTAAAATGTCACCATCACAAGCAGAGTCGAACTGGTGGTTTTCTGGTCAGCTGCCGAGTGGTGCAACAACGGCACCACTGAAAGGTAATTCTCCATGGAGCCGTGCGGAAGAATCGTTAGGTGATTCCTCTTCAAATTTGACTCGTTCTTTCATCGGCACGTGCTTAGAGGAAAGCCTTAAAATGACACTTGGTTAATTACGAACATTTCAATAATTATATACGGGTTTTTACTTTCCCGAAACCAGTATATGGTTATGAGGGACGACCGTGGTTTGGGGCACCGGAAATTTTGACCACCTGGTGTTCTTTACCATGCACTGACATCCCGCAATACACACACCTCCACCGTTTTGCCAGACTCGACATGCGACCACTGTTGCCGGGTCGAACAATTACGAACATTCTAGCATAAAGGTTCGGGGATGTCAATAAAATACAAGTCCTCACTACATCGAACGCTTGCACTGCAGGTCAGTGAACGCTGATATACACCAGTTTGTTGAAATTTCCGGAGCCCTCGACTAATGCGCGCCTCTTAATTAGTTGTGTTGTATTCTCGTTGTGGTTATGGCACGTAAAACCCCAAATAATATAATTAACATTCAACTGGGTTCATAATAATGAAACATGACTGCTAAGGCTGGCCACCTGCACGCTGTTTCGTTACCTTGAACCACGTTTGTCGGCTGCACTCGCACACTCTTTTTGGCGCATACAGACCTCGGGGCGATCTTATCACTTTTGACTTTACACAGTACCCGACTGCGCCGACAGCAACGGATGAAACGCCCGCATAGTATTTCATATAATTTAAACCTAAACATTTTGTTTTCTGTAAAAGTCAACACTGCAAAATTTTGGTAGCCTCGGACAGAGCAGTTACGACACTGACACCATCTATACTGGAAAACATCAAACAAAATCAGCCAGTGCAGTCCTCCTGTAAAGAACGAAAGTGTGTTTAGCAAATTAAGCAAACACCACTGAGTCAGCTGTCGTTGGTATTAGAGCTGTTGCAATGCAATGCGCCATAGAATTTAGGTTACTGGGGTTACGCAAAACCATTATGATGCGCCGTAATCTCAGTGCACTCTGCGTAAATGATCTCGCAGCGGTGGTAATAGACGTTTAGCAGGCTCGGCACAAACGTATAGAGTGCCTGATATTTTCGCTCACTATCGAACATGGTACACTATAGCAAAAAGCGAAAACAATAAGGCTGCACCAGTCAGCTTTCGCAAACTATCCAGGCTGGGCATTTTGCAACTACGGTGGGAACTTGTTGATAGAGGTAGAACAGCTTTCTTAACAATTTATTTTTGAGACTCACCCTTTCTGAAATTTCCTGCTTTCTTAATTTCTTGCTTGCTTTCTTTCATTTATTTCTTGCTTTGTTTGTTTTTCTTTTCTTCTTCTTTCTGTTTTTCATTGCGCACAATATCTCCCGAAATTGCTGGACCACTTTATAGCCATCTCCAGGAAACAGCTCTCATTCGCGTGGATTTTTCGACCCACTTTTCTTGTTGTCCTTCGTTCACGTTTCGACCAACGATTTCAATCCATTTGAAGAACCAGTTTATGCTTAGCTCCTAAAAAGATTGCCATTTATTTTGACATATATGGCGCCTCGAAAGAAGATCATTCAATAAATGTTTATTTTGAGAAGGAACTGAGCTACAGGAGCCACAGCAACTGCAAACCGCCAACAAGTAACCATAATAGAGGAGTTTTCGATCAGCGAATCAGTGAGATGAATCAGAATTATTTTTCTCTAACCTGAGGTCTGATATAGTACCTCCTACGCCGACACAGACAAGTGATTTGCTTTAGATAACGTTGCATTGGGTTTACAGTGAAGCCATTCTCCGATAAATGGCCTCGTAGACGTCATCTACCAATCTTGATTACTATCTCTATCATCCGCCTTCACTTCTATAGTACATTCAGTGTATAAATAGATCACTGAAAAGTCACATGATTTGATGTCGAGGAAATGCGAAGCCTCCCAAAACTTTGAATGAAACCCAATTGTAAATGATCGTGTAATGCAAGTGCACATTTGTTGTTAAACAAATGTCCTTAAGCTATTCAGAGTTCAATGGTAACACTTTGGTTTCTTCCCTGTGTCTACTTTCATTCTTACAGCTGCTATCTCCTCCTTGCACACTTATTTCTTCACAAAATATGTCGACGATGTCCGCACTAAAAGTTGAGCCTGCCACGGCCACTTTTAATACCTCCCGATTCCAGCCACCCGAATCGGGTCATTCATCAAGCGATGGTGGCGCCAATGTTTTGCTCAGAAGTAAGGAGGGCGTATGCGCACAATTTAAGCTAGGCAAAATTACTATAACAAGTGTGCTGTAGACCAAAACACTAAAATTGAACAAACTAACGAAGTACACTGTAAAAAATAGGGATCGTGTGCAGCTTCCCTGTTTTGCCGCTTGGAGCACCAACAGCCACTTTTTGGGAATTCAGTAAAGCAAGAAATTTATAAATCCGCATTTATGAGAAAGCATGTTTTTGTTTTAGTAAAAAAATACAATCTTTTTATTAGTAGGACAATAACGATTCGAGTTCACAGCGCTTGTCTGTCCCTTTGAGACATTTGCGAGAAGTCACATTTAGGTGTAGTTAACCGCATAAATCTAAAGACAGTCGCAATAGGCTGACATTGGCCCATTAATGACGTATTCATACTTTTATTATCTTTAGTTGCAGGGAATATAGAATCAACAGTATACCGCGCATGGTACCTTTCTCGGGTTTTATTAGGTTTTATTGGTCCCAAGCTATATAACTCTCATATTTTACTTTAGCAAAGAAAAAGAAAATGCTCCCCTCATGAATACTTGCGATACCGATAAATACACAGCACCCGCCAGCGCATGCACGACTGAAAGAAGTAACTTATGGAAAAAACGTTTCAAAGTAAGTGCCTGCCCGACGTTTTTCAAAGTGGTGCCCTGCGTCCAAGTCTAAATAATCTTCATTCTCCAGGCGTCACTGGCCGTGATATGAAAGAGAGAACACGCATGTGTACCTTGTACCAGCCACCCTGCGTGTTATCAATTAACAAACAATATTGTATCGCCTATTTATTCCCGCAACGCTCTGAAATCTACTGCCCTTCCCCCTGTTGAGTATTTTGAAGGAGGGTGGAGGGCTGAGACGACTTAAAATGTTTTTCATGGCAGAATAATCTAGCATTAGTGACAAGCGCAGTCGAAAGCATTTGAAAATGGCCCAAACGCACCTGATTTTATTACTGAACCGTGGCAACCCGACATTCAAATGGCGTTGTCTCCGAACACTACTTCTCATGAGAGAAGGCATGTGTTTTTCTGTAACCTCTGAAGCTATCCAACTGAAACTTTCGTGACTGCTTTCTGAGTACCATGCACCCTCTCTGAAGCAAAATAATGTTGTTACCACCAGAATTGCATTCTTACGAACATTTCTGTTTGAGAAAAAAGCCCTCAAATTCTAGTCATGAAGCTTTTATATTTTTAATTCAAGAATGGTCAGGCCTACACTCATTATTCTGGTTTAGAAGGTTACCCAATGCACATGTGATAACCAGAAGAGATTTCACCATTTAAAATGCAAAATCTTTTTCACAAATGTTCCTTCAAAAATAAAGAAGATCAAATTATTGTTATTGTTTTTTTTTTGAACAACTTTGTATTTTGCCCCGCCGTGGTGGTCTAGTGGCTAAGGTACTCGGCTGCTGACCCGCAGGTCGCGGGTTCGAATCCCGGCTGCGGCGGCTGCATTTCCGATGGAGGCGGAAATGTTGTAGGCCCGTGTGCTCATTTTTGGGTGCACGTTAAAGAACCTCAGGTGGTCAAAATTTCCGGAGCCCTCCACTACGGCGTCTCTCATAATCATATGGTGGTTTTGGGACGTTAAACCCAACACATCAATCAAATCATCAATCAACAACTTTGTATTTTCTTGCCAAATTCACAAAAGCGTTAGTAAAATTCCCATTCAAGCAACTCGAAAAATTTTGTAAAGTTGCTTTTAAAAATAGCAAAGCGCAGTAGCAGTTGCACACCTGTCTGTGCTATCTATACTCCTCAAAGAAAGAGCCTTAGATTTCTTATGAAACGAGAAAATTGATTGCCGCCATCATGTGGCGTCAGCGTCAACAGCAGTATTTAGAGGATTAAGTATCACGTGATGACGTCTGAATGATACATCATTAAGACGTCACAACTGTCAAAGTTTGTTACTTCCGAAAGACATGTTTAAGAGACGGGCACGTAAACTAAGGCACAAGAGATAAGTGCAGACACCGAAAACACTGACTACCAAGTGCCAACTATCAACTATCAGCTGTGATTCCAGATTACAATTCATAGCTTGTATCTTGCAAGCTAGTAACAATAAGCATGCATGTTTACAAGAGAAAATGTATTCGTGTATTGTCTGTACTTCTACTATCATTCTTGCTTCTTCGCTCAAATGTGTCCCGTTCATTCTTTGTTCTGCATTGTATTGGACCGGCCATTTCCACTTTAGGCTATCGCTTCGAATAATACTTTTTATTCATTTGTCCATGACAATGGAGTTTCAATAAGTGATT
Source organism: Rhipicephalus microplus (assembly GCF_043290135.1). Classification (NCBI taxonomy): domain Eukaryota; kingdom Metazoa; phylum Arthropoda; class Arachnida; order Ixodida; family Ixodidae; genus Rhipicephalus; species Rhipicephalus microplus. Next base: position 17,416,345 of record NC_134707.1, read on the forward strand.
GATTGATTGATTGATTGATTGATTGATTGATTGATTGATTGATTGATTGATTGATTGATTGATTGATTGATTGATTGATTGATTGATTGATTGATTGATTGATTGATTGATTGATTGATTGATTGATCTAGTTTCCCTTGTCCCAAACTTTTACCTACAACTACCTCCGAAATGAATACCTACGAACAGGCTCATCTCCGATTGTGTGCCTAATAACGATGTCGTTATGACGTCAAATGACGTTACGTCGTAGTGATTTAAAAGTTACGTCGTGTGATGACGTCTTTGGGACGTCAGCACACCACATCGTCGTTTGGTCACAGGTGGGCCGATCATTGAGTCTATAGAAAACTACGTGCGGTTCAGAAAGCCTGCAGCGCCTCGGGCACCTCTCATCTTCATCATCATCATTAGCCTCACTACGCCCATTGCAGAGAAAGGGCTCTCTTATCATCTGCCAATCAACCCGGTCTTGCGCTCTCTGCTGACATGTTTTTTGCACTGCCTCGGACACCCGAAGCAGTGCAAAAGTTTGTTAGGCATCGAAAACCTTTAGAAGGGAGGGTGGGGAATACAATAGACTCAGTTTAAAACGGAGCTGAAGAAAAGACAACTTCCACCTTTATTGGTGGTAGGCGAAAAATGTGACAGATCCCACGTACCTTCGGAATCGACGTTGTGCGAAAGATGCACAGGAAATGTGACCGTGCTGTAATTTTTTATTGAGTGGCACGTCACGAAATGACGCTAAATATATGTAAAAATAGGGAGTTTTAGAATACCGTTTGCAAGTGCTAAGGCCGTAGCGGGCGCCATATGAGCTTTAGAATAGCGTTTGCCCTGCTGCGATCCGCAACGCACGATTTCAGCGACACCGTAGCCTCAAAACCAGCACTTGCGAGCCACATGCTGGCCGCCATTACCACACGCAATTTCTGATTTTTTGCGTGTGGTTTGCGAACGCGAACGCCGACTCGCGTTACGACGCATGCGCAGTGGGAGCGACCGCACCGCAAGGGCTCGCGGTGCGCTATTCTAAAACTCCCTAATGTTGCACGCACGCAATTACGTTGAAGAGTTGCCGATGATACTCACTTGCACTACAATTCCAACAGCAACATCAGTATTACCAACACCGGAAGCGATAAGCTGATTTAAAGCGCTGGTGCTCGCAAGGTTGGTAGGCCTGGACACTGATACATAAATCAACTTCAGCGGGCAGCACCCAACTATGACTTACGTTAGCCCGATATGACGGATCTATCGTAGGAGTACATATATAATGTTGACAAAATTGGAGAGCAAACACTTCAACCACAACTGACGTTTCACGAACATTAGGGTCCTTTCCAAAAGTAGTTCAGAGAACCGGCTGGGCTCAGTGGTAGAATGCTTGATTGCTACGCAAAATACTTAGGTTCAATTCTTGCCGGGACCTTTACATTTATTATTATCATTCGTCGGGTCAACTCGGCTGATGTCAAGTTTTATTAACGCTCATGCGTTCAAAATGCCCATGCGTGTTTAGCCGTTCCTGTGTAGATACTTGTGGCACATACCCGTACACCAGTGGCACATACCCGCCCGCGGGTATGTGCCACTGTTTAACGGGAAGTCTTTGACAACGCACGCGACGGGATTGTGACATTAATCTTGTCTTGACCAGAGCGTAATATTCGTCTAACTACCTCGCCCTCCCACGCTCATTTTTCTTTCCCACCAAGTGAAGGGCATAGTCACGAAAGCACCCAGACGTAAATGGCTTAACGTTCCAAAACCACCATATGTCTATGAGAGACGCAATATTGATTAATATGTGGTGTTTAACGTCCCAAAACCACCATATGATTATGAGAGACGCCGTAGTGGAAGGCTCCGGAAATTTCGACCACCTGGGGTTCTTTAACGTGCCCCCAAATTTGAGCACATGGGCCTACAACATTTGCGCCTCTATCGGAAATGCAGCCGCCGCAGCCAGGATATGAGAGACGCAGTAGTAGAGGGCACCAGAAATTTCGACCACCTGGGGTTCCTTAAAGTGCACACAAATCTGAGCACACGGGCCAACAGCATTTTCGCCTCCATCGAAAATGCAGCTGCCGCTGCTGGGATTAACTACTGCAGCCTGCGGGTCAGAAGCCGAGTACCTTAACCACTAGACCACCGCGGCGGGGCAGATAGAGGCCAAAAGGGCTTGCGGTACGCAAATAAATGCCTCGCATTTATCATATTAACGAGTCTGAAACTCTTGCTTGCAAGTCACGGTTGCATTAAGCCTAAAGTTCCTCCGTATGTCTAACATCACAGCTGATAAGGCTGGAGCTTGGCCCTGTAGCGTTCGCAAAAAAATGTGTTTTACATCACAGACTGATTGCAGCACAATTTGTCACCAGCAACACGTTGGGAAAAGGAAAGAAGGAAAAGACAAAGTAAGTGGAGAAGAGTAGCGAAGTAATTAAATAGAAAGAATTGAAATTTCTGGTCAGGCTGTGTATTGAGCGTGGATGCCCAAGGTCCGAATGTGGGCATCATAACCACTTGGCTATCCATGCACGCAAGCAGAACAAGGACTTATTAGAAGCGTACTTTCACTTTGCGATAAACGCTCTCTTATAGTAGAGTATCTACTACTCTGAATCGTTAATTACTTATTCTGGACACACAAACGAAAGACTGAAGAAACAATTGATTGATATGTGGGGTTTAACGTCCCAAAACCACCATATGATTATGAGAGACGCCGTAGTGGAGGGCTCCGGAAATTTCGACCACCTGGGGTTCTTTAACGTGCACCCAAATCTGAGCACACGGGCCTACAACATTTCCGCCTCCATCGGAAATGCAGCCGCCACAGCCGGGATTTGAACCCACGACCTGCGGGTCAGCAGCCGAGTACCTTAGCCACTAGACCACCGCGGCGGGGCAATGAAGAAACAATAGAGGGAAAAAGAAAAGAAAGGAGTAGGAAAGGGAAAGATAAATCAACATAAACAGAGCGAT